>NC_079192.1:147068755-147368755 GCF_029499605.1 Hyla sarda
TGGCTGATGTTTGGGAGGGACGAAAGTGACCTCACACTTACATACAAGGAATCCTGGGACATGTAGTTGGAGGGAGGGAACTCCAACAGGAAATAACCAGCTAACAAAAAGATAGCTACAGTGTTATGGTAATCTCACAACATAGCCGTTTAGCTCCATGACAAGCACAGATCCTTCTTAAGCATGTTCATTACTGTCTGGCAGGTGAGTACTAAAATCACATTATGGTGGATAAACCCCTTTAAATATGTTAACACTGCAAATAAAAGCTGGAGATTAAACCATTTTCCTAAAATTCACACCTAAAATAGACAAGAAAACTGCCCTACCCCTAATGATAAATTCCACCCACATGCTTTCCTTATGGTTTTGTACACTATAGTCAAGATACTTTGATAAGGGAGATTTATCATTGCTTTTAGAGCATTTTTTTGGTCTATGTTTAGGTGCAGTTCAGGCGCAAGCAGCATATTTTGAGACTTTTATGCGCCTTTTGATATAGACAGTTTCACTCTTTTTGCCTACCTGTAGAACTTTTTCTTTTTGACCATGCAGTGGTCACATATTTATAATTTGCGACTTTTGTCAAAAGTCGCTATTTTGTGCGCAAAGGTACTTTTTTAGGCGCAAAGCTACACCACCTACCAGTAGGTGTGAGAATCCCTTCTACCTTCCACAATTCAACCTTTAACCTCTTGTGGACGACAGCGTCCCACTACCCTTCTATGACACGCTCTCAGGAGCTGAGAGCAGGTCATAGCTGGGTGGTCCTAGTGACTATCTGCCACCAGGGCCCATCTCTAATGCCAGGTGATGCCTGGCTTTAACCCTTTAGACACCGCAATCAAATTTGATTGTAGCATCTAAAATGCAAGTAAAAATGTCCAGTCAGCTCTGTGAAAGTGAGTAAAAACACCTAGCCTGCCAAATACAGGACCCAGGAATGTGTCTTCTTCCCTCCCTCACAAATGTCTCCCTCCCTCACAAATGTCTAGAAAAAGTGTATGTGGTAGAGCTTTTCCCACCACAGCAGAGCTGCACAAAATTCATCATCCTGCTGCACCTTCTTGATAAATAAGATGCACGCTAGTCAAACCCACCGCACAAATAAATGTGGGAAAATAGCTCTACCCTAGACATTCTTTGATAAATCTGGGCCTATGTGCTTATTTTGTGACTTTTGTTTTCTAAAAAACTGGTGTACATTGTTTAACCAATTTTCCCTAAGACCATATTCAAACAATGGAATTTAGGAGAATAATTTTTTAGGCAGATTCTGCTGCAGCAGACTCCAATTGATTTCACTGTTCACTCAGCGAAATTCCAAATTCAGAATCTGTAGAAACAATAAACTAGTTTATTATTTCTGCGGAATCCTCTCGGAAATGCATTACGGTCTATTAAGACAATGCATTTCCAAACTATCCAAGCGCTGTAGGAACATGCAAATGTGTGAAATGTTCCCATGTATTTTTTTGGGTGGACATTTTGCACATTTTCTGCTGTATGAACATAGCCTCATATGCCTAGTGGATCAATAATTGTATACTTTAATAATCCAAACAATTCCACTTGCATCGATATGTTCATTTACATTTTTTTAATTTCTTTTATTTGCAAATGGGAAAGGGATGTTACTACTCTACAACGGTGAAATGTCAAATTGGCGATCTTCTAATACAGTCTGCCCAAGGCAGATGGCACAAGCTGATCTGCCTTGACAGGCACAAGGCCTTCAGAAGGTCTCTGGCTGCAATGGGGACTGATCAGCACTCCACCATGGTGTTGCGGAGGTGGCGGTCAGACTTCTGACAGTTGTAACATCTGTCAGTCCACTCTCTGCAAGCCGCGATCACTATTGATCATAGCATGTAGAGGATTAAATTGTCAGGATCGGACTGATTGCAGTTGCAGACAGGTGTTGGCTGTAAGATACAGCCAGCACCTGCCACATATAGTATGGGCTCAGCATTTATACGCACTGACAGATAAAAGCCCTAAAAAAGGCACATTGGAAGTCATTAAGAGGTTAACCAGGCCCTTGATGATAATTACAGATAATTAAAAAAGTAATTTTGTCTCAGACAGATATCAACCAATCACAGTTCAGCTTTCATTTCTCAAAATTAACTATGATTGGTTACTTTTTGTCTGACATATATTTGTCTTAGTAAATTTGGGTCTAAACAGATGATAACAATATTCTAATATAGCCTTACATTTCTAGATGTCCTTACACTAAAAAATTCTGTATCCAGGAGGTAAACAAAAGAACACAGATTTGCTAAGCTCAACAATCATTTCCAGAATCCAGTCTCTGAGTGTAAAGTTGGTGTAATTGAATTGTCTGGAGAGCTAAGGGCTCAAGGTTGAACGGACTGTACAGTCTGGATTACCTTCTGAACAGGTACATAGCATATTTATCCATAGAAACTGTCAAAATAAAATATGATGTTTATCTACATTAAAAAAAATAACCCCTGATTTGTTAAAATAAAATTCCTATATTGGTTTAAATCTATCAGTCTAAAGACATGCTATTACAATCCTATGGCTGTGTATAGCAGTATTTTATAATTGCTTCTTTATTCTACAAAAATAATAAATAAATACATAGCCTAAGGCTATGTCCACTAAGATTTGTAGAACGAAAATCTTCAATGGTTATATTAAAAGCTGAGAAAAGGCTATATTAGATTGGACAATTATCAGGCAAGCGGGCTGACAATTGCCCCATATAATAGACCTAGGCATCAGCTGATGAATATGAAACATTTGTTTGTCAGTTGATTTATGCTTTATGCATGATGTGATTGTTTGGGTGGCTATTTACTATTTTTCGCCCATCTAAAGGGCTTTTGAAACAAGTGGCAATTGACTTGAACATTGTCAATGGGTGCTTGTAGTTGGGCGTTATCTGCCCTTGTAACATATCCCTTAGTCTTAAATTGTGTTCATAGACTAGAGTTAACTATATATTTTTTCCTGTAAATACTTTCAGATTGAAAATTGTCATGTTTTCTGGGGGGAGAAAGTGAGCCTTAAACTATCCCTCCCCCACTGCCCTCACCTACTTGGATGAACAGCCCTAAACAGCGACCCCTATCTTGGTGACTGTCCCTACACTGATTAAGTGTATGGGAAAAGAACATAGCCAGCAAGCTGAGTCAAAACCAAACTATCATGTAAAAATTCTAAATCAGAATTCAAACAAGTCCAAAAAGCATACCAGAGTCAGTCCGGAGTCAGAACCAGTGGGCAGTGTCAGAACAAACTCAGAATCTAAAACAATATCAGAGGTCAACACGAGGTCAATTCAAGGAAAATCACGAAAGAGAACGCTAGATGCTGGTGATGGTCAGGAGACCCATTTAAATATGCCTGGCTTGGTGTTCCAGCTCTCTCATAGTCTGACCAGCTTCATTATCATCAGGGCGACACTACCATGCTCCCGATATTTCTAATATTAACAGAAATAAACATTGTCTTAAACACTGTCATGCAAAATAGTGTATTCTCTGTATGAATATTTTGTGCTTACAATTTACATGCACATGGTCACATTGCCCATGTTGTATGAAAACATACAATATAGTACACACTTTATGCAGAATATGGCTGAAATAAATAATCTATAATATATCATACAATTCATTATATACATAAATATTGAGGCTATATTCTATTTTCCTGGATGCTCCTTGTGGGCCTACAACCCAAACAATAGGACAAAATATTATTTTTTCTTACTTTATTTGATGACTTCTCAGGGTTTATTAGATGATGGGACAGGGCTCCAAGTTTGTGAGAGTTTGATGACTTGAAAGTTGTTCTACTGTGCCGCTGTGTCTCTTGAGTAGGGGTAACCATGAAGTCATCAATAATGAAATCTTCACAAGCTGTAAGGATAGCTTTTGCCATCTCACCTGTTTCGTGACGTTCTAAAGTGCCTGAATAAAAAATGAAAATTAGTATTAAAATATTTACTGGATTTAGGCAAGCCATAGACATAGGATTTTTGTTGTGGAATCCTATCATTCCCTGTCTATGGGGAAACACCGATGAGGCTTTGTGTAGATAGAATTTGATTACCCCCAAACATTGATGTGTTTCCTTCGATAAGCAGTGTTGGGGGGCCGTAATGTGAGAGGGAGACATACTGGGGGCCAATATTGAGAGAAAAATCAATGCTAGATTTTAGGAATGAGAGACAAAGACAAAGAGCCATGTTGCTGACCGGGACTTTAAAATGAGTCATGTTGGAAACCAACAGAAGTGAGTGAGGAGCCATGCTTGGGATTAAGAATCAGAAGGAAATCCATGCTGGAAACTAGGAATATGGGAGGGAACCATGCTAGGAATTAGGAATGAGATGAGGACCCATGGTGGGGTCTACAAGTATGATGAGGGCAATGCCAGGGACTAGGAATAAGAGGGGTAGCCATGTTGTGGACTAGGACTGTTAGGGTTCTACTTTTCAATTTACTCTACACAACATAATTCTGAAAACAAAAAGGTTGCATTTAAAGGTGGCTCCTGATTTCACACCATCACACACATTGCTGATCCCCCTAAATCTTATATTGCAAGGCTGGGTTCACATGCACGTAGTATGTTGGTCAGTATTGGTAGTTAACCAAGTGTAGTAGGGACACAGAAAAAAACTATAACAGAAAGATTTACTCATTTTTCTGTGATTTAGATTCACTACTGGTTTTGACTAGAAATACTGATCAAAATACTATGTTTGTGCTCAGTTTAAAAGAGTTGTCCAGGCATATAGAAGTTTTTACATGTTGATTAGTGTTATAAAATAAAATAAAAAGCATACTTCCCTACCTTAGTTCTCCGCAGATCTGGTGTGACATCAATAGGTCTCCCAGTCTATACCCTTCTTCCTACTTCCAAAATGGACCTGCTTAAGCCAGAACTGTCCGCTTAGCCAATCACTAGCTTCAGCATTGTCTCCAGTCAGTGATTGGTTAAGCAGGCTTTTCCTGCCGAGATGAGTCTTTCTCAGAAGAAAGAAGAATAGTGATGAGCAGGGGACCGGATGATGTCACATAGGAAGCAATTGGGGCAATGAGGTAGGTGAATACTGTATGTCTTTGTTTTTTTTTTTTTTTTTGACTGTTTATTTCATAAAACATTTCAGTATATGTACTGTATGTCTTTTTATTATGCAAAATATATAAAAATGTACATACAGTATCTGTACAACCTATTTAAAGAAGTGAACATATCCCCTCATTCATATTATCACAGGTGTAAACTAGGCAGATTTGAGTAAAAATGCCATTTCCACAGCAGAATCATGTTTTGCCCTTTTTAATATAGCCTTTATGAATGAGGGAGAATGAGGGAGCATAAGCATTACCCTACCATGTTCGAAAAGATAAATAACTATGAATAGAGACATTTATATGGGGCAATATGTACAGCTCCAAAGCATTTACAGTCTCCACTGTAGATAGCATTCATTCTCTCAGCAGGATACCTATCTCTATGCAGAGATGAAGTGGTCAAATGCGACTAAGCCAGTCATTTCCATGCTTGTTCTAAAACATTGAATGACATACAATATTTGTGGTATTTTTTGCGGAAAATGATTATTTTCTTTTTTTCTTTTTTTTTCTTTTTTTTTATTAGAGTTTTAGTAGTAGAGAGTAATGAGATTTATATTGCAACCGTGGAACAGCTTTGATGGCAGATTTAAGCTACCACTCAAATGTCTAAATTTTAACCCCGCATTGTTCTAATATAAATCCCCAAATTGCTAAGACAGCACTCTGTGACTGTAAAATCTGTTCCATTTAAAGAACAAAAAAAAATAATTGTAACCCCCTGGCTTGAACTATGGATATTCTTGAGTTGACCATTCTGTCTCCGGTGTCAGGAGAGTATAGAACATCAGCCATCTTTCAAGCGCTCACCTAACCAGTAGAAAAATCATTTGAGGTCTCTGCTCTGAAATCCTACAATCTCCCAGTGGTCCAATTAGGACTATCATTTCTATTGGCAAATATTAAGATGCAAACAGCATAAGATCCTAACTTAGACACTAAACTATGAATACTTAAAGAATACCTGTCATCAAACCATATTTTCTAAACTAACTCAGATTATATTCCCTAATTACTCCTAACACCCCTCCTGCCCTTGAAAAAAATTCTGAGCTTTTAAAAGCTGTGTATCATACCTATCCCCTTGCTCACATTGTGTGAGCTCCCGAAAGGAGAAAGTGGGCGTTCTCCAACAGGTGCGGCATCACCAAAGCTTGCGAGAGCTGGGCCTCGCCATGCCCCGCACTGACTTCCTAAGTTTGGACTTCTGCAAGTTCAGGTGGAGTCCAAACTAACTGACTTGTGCAGGGAACAGAACAGAGCCACCTAGTGGCCGTTTTTCCAGTCACATTAAAAACATATAAAGGTTGAGAATTTTAACAGCAAGTAAATAGCAAAATGTCTTATAATTACATAAGGGAAAATATATTAAAAGTTTGGAGACAGGTACTCTTTAACACATTTATAGGAAAAAACTTCACTTTTCATAAAAGAGATATGTATACTTTATTTCATACGCCTGGAAGAGCAAGCGTAAGTTCACATGCAATGGATTTGTTGCAGGTATTTCTATGACTGTTCTATTCATCTACTTTTAAGAAATTGCTGAAATCACTGAAATCTATTCAAGAGCTGCAGAAACAAACCCATTCAGATGAATGAAACCGATCTTCAGTTGCAGAAATCTCTGCAACAAATCTATAAGGGTATGTTCACATGGCTGAAAATATGCCGAATGTCCGCTGGGAAAACATGGGCGGAAATTTGGCACATTTACACCATCCAGAGGGCACTAGGACCACTTGGAAATGCATTGCCTCATAAATGGCAATGCATTCCTGAAAGAAGCCTTGGAGTGAAATGTCAGGTGGTGGAGGCTTGCTTACTCTCTCATATCCACTTGCTAATGATTGTCCTTTACTTTGACATTGTTTGGATACATCTTCTCCCTGTGTCCTGAAGTATTACCTGTCTATTATTCCCACATATGCACTTTGCATGTATTGCTGCTACAAGTCTTTTGGTAAGGAGGACTGGGGGGGATATAGTATATCTACATTGTGGTTACATCCCATATGTAAGCCTCCATTTTTGTTCGGTTCTGGCACCAGCTGTACTCTCTATTTTTGTATACCGTATATGTTTTTTACATGATTTTAAATATATGTCATATGAGGATTTAATAAAGTAATTTTTTTATATACGCCTTTTTTCTGTTGTATGTGATCTATCTTTGGCGTGAATCTGTCACGCATGGGAAAGGTTGTTATATACCGACAGGTATTTTCCCAAGATATTTACTAATGTTTCCCCACATTTTGTACTTTTCCCTATTTTTTTTTTACAACTGTTCTGATCTCTCAGGTTTTTCCCAGCTCAAATCCACCACATTTTCTGTGGAAACCTTAGTAAATATGTTGGGAGTTGTCAAAACTGTCTGGGACATGCCCCTTTTGTCAGGGCTGTGCCCCCTTTCTCCCATGGCCACACCCCTTTTCAGGTTTTGCTTGTAAAATGGAGGGGTTTTTTTTTGTTTCAAATTGTGACACATGAATTTGGGCACAAAACCCGAGAAAAAAAGAGTCGGGATCACGTTAGTAAATAAACCCCAGTGTGTATGAATTTATACACAATAATGCAAGGCATAGGACACAATGCACATGAGTAATGCAGATGTCCCAATATACTTGTCATGCGGTAGCTTTTTTCAGGGAAAACCTTAAATTATGTAACATAATTAGTAGGAAAAAGAACCAGAACTTGGTAAGGGTGAGTATATTTTGACAATGTTTACCTCTTATCAAATCAGTTTTAGAGGCACCTACAGTTCATTTGTGTGCAATATAGGCTTTGAAATAATGCCCTGAGTGGGAGTTTGGAGAGTTGCTCTACAGAACATAATAATTTTGAATAAACATCTCATAGATTTCCTTTTCAGACTCCTCCAAAATTCATGGGGGTGTTATGGTACTTTGGAATGTTGTGGTTCATTGTTGGACCCCAATCAAGTATTGTTATATTGATGAAGAAAATGTTAATTTGTTGTTTGTCAATATCTAACTATCTTGTGGAATACCTATAATGTGGACTACCTATAATGTGGAATTTACAATAATTTTTTCAGAGTATCTCAAATAACAGTGATTATCAGTAGCAAGTCAATATTATGTGGAAAGAATTGTTCATGCTAAAATTTATGCTGGAAGATTCAAGTAAATCATAAAATCGTCATAAAATGTGTAGTCAGAGCATTCAGAGTTTTCCTCCATGATGGGTCTGGAGCACAAGTAGAGGATATTTACGGCATATGAGAGTTCTCCTAATGACAATATATCTAAGGGATAGAGAAATCCTGTGGCTTCTGTTAGCTTTTATTCCACAGCTTTAAAACAGCTCTTCTGCTCGTGTCCCAGCTGGCATAAGAAGGAAGGAGGACAGATTATTGATTTTGGCCTCTCTGGAAAAAAAAAAAAAAAAAGTACTGGGCATCAAGCAGCCTAGAGGCCACATAACATGTGGCTCTCAAAAGGGTCATGAAGGCCCCTGTGGCCAGAACTAATTTCCCCCCCCTAGATGGTTTTGTTTCGTTCATTATGACATGTAAACCTTATACATACAGATAACCTACGCACAAATAATTGCCCACTGCTACGTAATGACCATGTCCCAAACACCATGCATTATTTATTGTTATTTCTCAACATAATGTTAATATTTCTTATTCCAACTGAGTTTTTAGAAATAAGGAGAACCCTTTGCTGCGTTCATGCTCACTCCCCTGCTACCGATCACCCCTGTAGAGGAATATTTGTTCTCAGGCTAGACTGATCAATCGCTTTGATATTGTGACATAAAGGTATTCTTCAAATATTATAGTTAGACACTGCAAGAAGATCAATGGTTTAATGCTATCTAGAACACTTACAATGTAAACAAAATGGAATAAAAATATTTAACATTGCCAAATAAAGTAACTAGATAGATAAATAGATAGATGGATAAATAGACAGAGCTGTATGTTAAAGAAACATCACTAAGTGAGAGTATATTTCTAACATTTTTCCAAGCAGAGTGAATATAACAGGATCTTGAAAAGAAAAGTCTTCCTGTTAACCTTGCAGAAAGAACCTTTGTGTTCTTGAAAGTTCAGCTATACAATATTTATTAGAGTTT
Source organism: Hyla sarda (assembly GCF_029499605.1). NCBI lineage: Eukaryota > Metazoa > Chordata > Amphibia > Anura > Hylidae > Hyla > Hyla sarda. Next base: position 147,077,992 of record NC_079192.1, read on the forward strand.
ACCCCTGCTATTTACTCCTGCTAGATACATAGTACATCTCTCTTCTATATCAACTACAGTATTTTTAAATAGTATTAAATAATACAAATAGAGATGAGCAAATGTTCCGAAAAAATTTGGTTTGATCTGAATTTATTTGCGGCAAATCACTATTAGGGTACGTTCCCACACGGCGTATTTTGCTGCGTATTTGCTGCGTATTTGGTGCTGCGTATTTTCCTACCCATTGACTTCAACAGAGAAAATAAAATACGCAGCAGCAAATACGCAGCAAATACGCCGTGTGGGAATGTACCCTTAAAAATATTTCTGGCCTACAAAGAGCCTCAATAGGGGTGTAGAACACTTCTTGCCATGAGAATGTATTGACAAGAGTTACCTTCCATTCTGGACTTCTTACCTGGCTTTTATGTACAGCAATTATTTATTTGAATTATATAAAAGTTAAGTACCCGGCATTGCCCGGTTTTTCCTTCCTAATCCTTGTTGGGGAGGAAAATAAACAAAGGAGGAAGCTTTTGACTTCATATCCAGTCCTCATATATTGTTGTCATATTCCAACCCCATATCCCGACCTCCTATCCCGACCTCCTATCTCGACCTCCTATCCCGACCTCCTATCTCGACCTTCTATCCCGTCCTCCTATCCCGTCCTCCTATCCCGACCTCCTATCCCATCCTCCTATCCAGTCCTCCTATCCCGTCCGCCTATGTTGACCTCCTATCCCGACCTCCTATCCCGTCCTCCAATCTCAAGCTCCTCTCTCGACCTCCTATCCCGACCTCCTTTCCCACCCTCCTTTCCCGTCCTCATATCTTGACCTCCTATCTCGACCTCCTATCTCGACCTCCTATCCCGTCCTATCCTGACCTCCTATCCCACCCTCCTTTCCCGTCCTCCTTTCCTGTCCTCATATCTCGACCTCCTATACCATCCTCCTATCTCGACCTCCTATCCCGACCTCCTATCCAGACCTCCTATCCTGTCCTCATATCCCGTCCTCTTATCCCGTCCTCCTATCCAGACCTCCTACCCGACCTCCTTTCCCGACCTCATATCCCGTCCTCCTATCCAGTCCTCCTATCCCGCCCACCTATGTTGACCTCCTATCTTGACCTCCTATCCCGACCTCCTTTCCCACCCTCCTTTCCCGTCCTCATATCTTGACCTCCTATCTCGACCTCCTATCTCGACCTCCTATCTCGACCTCCTATCCTGACCTCCTATCCCACCCTCCTTTCCCGTCCTCCTTTCCTGTCCTCATATCTCGACCTCCTATACCATCCTCCTATCTCGACCTCCTATCCCGACCTCCTATCCAGACCTCCTATCCCGTCCTCCTATCCCGTCCTCCTATCCAGACCTCCTACCCAACCTCCTTTCCCGATCTCATATCCCGTCCTCCTATCCAGTCCTCCTATCCCGTCTGCCTATGTTGACCTCCTATCCTGACCTCCCATCCCATCCTCATATCTCGACCCATAATATGTGTACCAGGTATTGAAATATCTCCAGCCGTATGGAAGTTATATGGGAACATACATTTCCCATTGATTTGCATGGAACTTTAAACAAAAACCCTGACCCTCACAAATGGGGGTAGTTAAAGGTTAAGTTAATTATCCTATATTTTAAGTGGACATATAAGTAACATGTGACCAAGCATTATCAAAATATCTCCAGCTGTTTGGAAGTTATGCAGTAACAAATATTTCCCATTGACTTGTATGGGAATTTAAACATAAACCCCGCTCCTGGCAAATGTGGGTGAGTAAGGGTTAAATAACCTATCCTATGTTTGTTGTTGACATATAAGTAACATGTGCCAAATTTCATGTTAATATCTTTAGCCGTTTGAACGTTTTTGTGGAACATACATACATACATACAAACACACACACGTTGAGTTTTTTATATATATAGATTACTAGTTGAGTACCCGGCGTTGCCCGGTTTTACCTTTCTAATCCTTGTTGGGGAGGAAAATAAGCAAAGGAGGAAGCTTTTGACTTCATATCCCGTCCTCATATATTGTTGTCATATCCAAACCCCATATCCCGTCCTCATATCCGTCCTCATATTCCGACCTCCTATCCCAACCTCCTATCCCGTCCTCCTATCCCGACCTCCTATCCCATCCTCCTATCCCGACCTCCTATCCCGACCTCCTATTGTGTCCTCCTTCCCTGTCCTCCTATCCCGACCTCCTATTCCGACCTCCTATTTCAACCTCCTATCCTGGTCCTCCTATCCCGGTCCTCCTATCCCGATCTCCTATTCTAACCTCCTATCCCGACCTCCTATCCCGTCCTCATATCGCGACCTGTAATATGTGTACCAGGTATTGAAATATCTCCAGCTGTACGGAAGTTATGTGAGAACATACATTTCCCATTGATTTGCATGGGACTTTAAACAAAAACCCTGACACTCACAAATGGGGGTAGTTAAGGGTTAAAGTAACTATCCTATATTTTTAGTGGACATATAAGTAACATGTGACAAAGTATTATCAAAATATCTCCAGCCGTTTGGAAGTTATGTAGTAACATATATTTCCCATAGACTTGAATGGGACTTTGAACATAAGCCCCGCCCCTGGCAAATGGGGGTGGGTAAGGGTTAAATCACATATCCTTTGTTTGTTGCTGACATATAAGTAACATGTGTGCCAAGTTTCATGTTAATATCTTTAGCCGTTTGGAAGTTTTTGTGGAACATACATACATACATACACACACACACACGTTGAGTTTTATATATATAGATTTAAAAATGTACAAGTCCCTTTTCATAAATCATAGTAACATAGTTAGTACGGTCGAAAAAAGACATATGTCCATCAAGTTCAACCAGGGAATTGAAGGGTAGGGGTGTGCCCAGTGCACCCACGAGATTGCGGCAGGGACTCTGCCGCACTGCCGGGACTGAAGTAAACTTCGGTCCTGGCAGTTTAACTCTTACAGCCGCGGTCGGAAGTGACCGTGGGCTGTAAGTGTTATGACAGAGGGAGGGGGCTCCCTCTGAAGTGATGTACAAAAAATACTAAGTATTCCAAAGCATAAAAAAAAGTGAAAAAAAAAAAAATAAATAAAAACGTGTTAAAAAAAAGTGTGAAAAAAGTGTAAAAAGTTTAAAAAAATAATAAAAACACATTTATAAAATAAATATAATAAAAAATAAAAATGTATAATGTGTAGGATCACACGGCGCACATCCACAGCATATTATGTGCTGCGGATGCCCGCCAACAGTCACAATACTGCTGCGGCTGGGTAGCTTTGTGTGTCCACTAATAGCGGTGGATTTCCCGCCGGCAGTCATGAGTGGATACACTGAGCTACCCAGCCAGAGCAGTGATCTCGCCCTTGTGACTGACGGGGGCATCCGCAGTGTGAAATATGCTGCGGATGCGCTCTATGTGACCCTACACTGCGTCCCATTCATACTGTGTTTCTGCAGTGTTAGAGGTATCCGTCAGCATCACGTCAAAAAGAGTGATGCTGACGTATACTGTAGCAGCTCCATTAATTTCTAAATGAGACTGCTACAGTATACATTGGCATCCCTTTTTTGACATGACAACGGACACCTATACTGCAGAAACGCAGTATGAATGGGGACTATTCATATAATGATGCCCTGAAAGCCAAAGGGGGCTCCTCTCCTTCTGGGTCCTACCACGCGGCCAAGGAACCAAATATGGCCTAAGCGGGGGTATTTCCAAACACGGGCCGAGTAGCTTAATAAAATATCGGGTACATTTCTTGCAATATCAGAAGTGATGTACATAAAATATGCCCCACAAATGATGCATTTGTGAAAAAAGTCAAATTTCGAATTTTTAACACTGACATTGTAATAATTCCTGCCCAAAAAACTATGGTGTTAAAATACTCACTGTACCCCCTAGCGAATACCTTGAGGGGTCTAGTTTTTAAAATTTGGTTCCTATGTTCTACTACCTTAAAATGTCTGCAAACCTTGCATAGCACAGAAAATAAAGATGTACTTTTAAAATTTTCCAAATTTTCAAAATTTCAAATTAAATTGTTAGGCTTCTAATTAATTTAAAATGTTAACTAAAAACCAAAAAAATGCTGTCAAAATAAAGTAGACATCTGAAAGTATAAGTTTCATAAACTATTTGGTCAGTAAGTATAAATATATGCAACCTATTAGTGTTAAAATGGCAAAAAATCATAATTTTTTTTTAAATGTTATGATTTTTTGCATTGTAAATAAAAAACTACAAATGATATTGGCTTACTTTTACTATGTACATGAAGGACAACTTGTGACAAAAAAAAAACAATGTTAGAATTATCGTGATTGGCAAAACGTTACCAGAGTTATTCTCTAATAAAAACAGACATCCCCGATTTGAAAAAACAAACTGCAAACATCAAAAGTTCTCGCAAACTGAAGCCTGAATGAAACACAATAAAATGTTTCAATGTAGAGTCAAATCAGCACTCAATTAAATGATTTAATGGCTATGGACACCTATGATGTTTTTGTAAGAATTTCTTCATGTCCAAGCTATCCTACAAATCTCCCACATTCCCACTCCAATCCAGACTGCTGTGTAGCTTTTTATTTATGAAAAAAAGTGTTTATTTATCTATAGCCTATTAGAATGTTAAATTATGAATAATTATGAAACAAGTCACTTTTCATAAATTATAAAACATCTTTAAACAATGTCTTCAAACTACAAGGCTCTTATAATAGCAATTAGATAAGTGCTAATCATTGTTACATGATGTGCATTACAGACAGAGCTGTAGTTAGCTCTTTTTGCTCCTGAGGCAAGAACAGAAAATTGTGCCCCCCACCCCACCCCCACCCCCCATTTTGGCTTGGTGCACCCCTTGGAATAAAAAAAATTAGCGGTTCACCCGTACCAAATACATTTTATAATATGTTTCTTATGTAGATTACAGAACAGTTATATGCAGTGACTCATAAGTGACCTATTCACTGATCATTCTCTTTTTTTCTTCCCCATCTTGCACATCATGATAATCTGTTCCTACCAAAACTCTTGGGCAGAACCTGCAACACAAGCATATTAGTATTAGGCTCTGCACTTTTCCAGCATTATCCTCCCCTTCCCTACAAATGACTCCAGCCTCCAACCTTTTCCAGCATTATCCTTCCCTACAAATGACTCCAGCCTCCTCCAAACACAATGTCACCAGACTTCCCACAATGCACAAGGGGGAGATATATCAAAACGTGTGCAGAGGAAAAGTTGCCCAGTTGCATATAGTAACCAATTAGCTTGCTTCTTTCATTTTTAACAAGGCCTTTGCAAAATGAAATAAAATATCTGATTAGTTGCTACGGGCCACTGGGCAACTTTCCCAATCTCCCCAAATGTTTCCAGCCTCACTCAAATGCCTCCACCCCCCCCCCCCCACAAGCACACACAATGCCTCCTGCCTTACCCACACGCAATGCCTCCAGCCTTACCCCACAGTGACAGAGGGGTGTACATGTGAGACAGGGGTGTAGAAGGGTGTAACTGGGTGACAGAGGGGCATACAGGGGTGACAGAGGGGTGTACGGGGTAACCATGGGGTGTACAGGGGTGACAAAGGGGTTTGGAGGGGTGACATAAGTGTGTAGAGTGGTGACAGAGGGGTGTCCAGGGGTTAAAGAGAGGTTAAGAGGGGTGACAGAGAGGTGTAGAGGAGTGAAAAAGAAGGGTGAGGTTGCACTACCTGAAGCTGAGTAGGCCTCTGTCAGCACTACCCCAGCTCCTTCCCCCCATCCACATCATTCTGCTGAGAGACCAGGGAGAATCCAGAGCTTCCCCACAGGAGAGGGAGGATACACGAGGATTGGAGCTGCAGCATCACCCGTCCCGACACTGCACACAGATTTCCCTCCTGCCTGGCCTGCATGCCTGTGACTCACAGATGCGTAGGCCTGGGCAGAGAAATCAAAAAAATGTTAGTGCCATATTTTCCACCAGAGTGTCCTGGCACCCATGTTGGGAATCAATGCCTCAGTGTAATGTGTGCTGGCCCCCCCTTGCGCCCCCTTGCAACAGCGCACACTCGCCTCATTGGAGCTACAGCCCTGATTACAGAACATGCAATTGCAAAAAGTACAAACTTCAAAAAACACTAAAATCTGTGATAAAAGTGCTATAAAAAAGAGGTAGTATTATACAGTATGTGAAAAGGTCAACAAGGGTGGATTTAAAAGGGGGGCAGTGTAAGTTGTAGAAATTTCTGCAACAGTCCGTTCCATAAACCTAAGTGAGGGGAACTCTGAGATTAATGTTTTGCCACCAGTTGTTTTCAATTTTTTTTCCAGATTTGCAATTTTCTTCAACTTAAAAATCTTAACACTTTCACTTGGAGCTGGAATAACTGGCTGCTGGCACCAGACTTGCCCCCCCCCCCCCCCCCAATGGGTCCTCAAAAAAGGATTTTAAAAAATTTAAATACATTAAAATTAAATTAAATAAAATTAAATTGAAAAATCTCTTTAATCTCTTCAATTATGACACCATATGGTCTTCCGACCCTGCTGCCACATCCAGACTCTCTGCGGCAGTGATTCTGATAGCGACACCTGTAATCTGCATGTGACATGTACATTTTTAAATAATATTTAATATAATTTAAACAAATAAATGCTATACAATCCACTGACTGTTGACTGGGGGTGTCAGATGTCACTTGGGATGAAGTGAATGACCGAGTTAACCAATTAATCATGGCAGATGGGTTGCTGGTCGAGGCACGACTGCTAGCTGATACCAGGAGCTCAGACCTCTTAGTGTGACTCCTGCTGCCACTCGCCCCTAGTCTGCTGTAACCTCTGCCTGATGAATTTAGGCCTCTGCCACTCCTCTGTGCATGTCCTGGCACTTCTCTGCCTGACATACTTAGTGCACATATGAGGGGAGTACAATACGCTCCAGTACACTTAAAATAGTATTGGTCTACAACACCAGTAGGTGTGCACTTTTGCCTGGCCTTTCACAGTATCTAGGCCCTTAAGACTTTAACAGGAACAAAATGGTACACTACTTAGATGTACGTATGTGGTATGCACTTATAAGGGGAGGACAATGCGCTAAAGTACGCTTAAAACAGTATTTGCCTACAACACCAGCAGGTGTGTACTTTTGCCTGGCCTTTCACAGTATCTAGGCCCTTATGACTTTAACAGGAACAAAATAGTACACTACTTTGATGTACGTATGTGGTGTGCATTTATGAGGGGAGGACAATGCGCTCCAGTACGCTTAAAACAGCATTTGTCTACAACACCAGCAGGTGTGTACTTTTGCCTGGCCTTTCACAGTATCTAGGCACTTAAGACTTTAACAGGAACAAAATAGTACACCACTTAGATGTACAGACAGGTTACAATAATAGAGGACATTATGCTTTCAGTACTCTGCTCACCCTAACTGGCTGGCTACTATTAGCACTTCAGTTGTTGTACACAGCAGTGCTGCAGCACACAGTCACTGTGTACTACACCTAAAATTGCACTCTCTTTCTCAATCTCACTCCCTTCCCTGTCAGTGCTTCTAGGCTGGATTTGGGCTTGAGGTGAATCGCTGCTGTAAAAAAGCTTTTCTGTGCAACACGCTGCTCTCTGTCCCTCTCTGCAATAGAATGCTGATATGACTGGGAGGTGAATCGCTGTTGTAAAAATGCTTTTCTGTGCAACACACCGCTGTATGGCCCTCTCTCTCTCTATGCAATAAAAGGCTGAAGTGACTGGCCGCAAGATGGCTGCCAATTATATAGGGCTGTGACATCACAAGGGGGGCTGGCTGCTGATAGGCGGCATGCTGCATGCAATTAAGGGTCATCCCGCCTACCCGCTTTCCCAGGATTCCTTGCCCCATGTCCTCACATGTGGATCCACCATTTCAGATGCCCTGGAGCCTGGACAGCACTAAATGGAGTTTAATGAAGTAATTTGCACGATCGAATCGTGGCGATATTCACATTCGTTGCAAATTGAATGTTTCCTGAAATTCGTAACAAATTCGGATTTGTCAGATTCGATTAGCTGATACCTACTAATAGACAGTCTTATTTTGTACATTTGAAATGCGACTTCCTTTCAACTTCCTGCTCTACCAGTTATCAAACTTTCTAAAAGACCTGAACATATCAAATCCACAAGAATTGGTTTCCTTAATGAACCAGTTCATTTCAATATTTGTATAACATTTATTTTTATTTTTAGGTGAAGCAGAATTGATAGATCCCCTGCTTGTTCTGGACCTTACATCTAAGGATTAGCATTTATAATTTACAGCAAAAATCCCCCCACTATCATTATGGTTTGTCAGGCCTTCATTGTACGATGATCTTTTCCCCAATGAGACATTCTTCTTAATCCCTTATTGGCCATCAATCCTACTTCACAAGTCTTTTACCTCAGGGCCACCTTTGACTGTGCTCCTCAAATTCAAACATTGAGAAAAAGAAAATGTTTACTTATTGCTACATGAAAGTTTGGCTGTGTGTACTGCTAAATCTAGAGATAAAAGAAACCTGAAAAGTTTTAACACATTTATCCACTAGTTACATTTTCAAGTAAATAATATATAAATTAACAAAATGGGTAAGAAAGGAAGGAATAGCACTACTTGCGATTAATTCAGAAATGACAGGGTTAAAATCCAGTCAAACAGCTCACACGGAGGCGGGTCTGAAGCGCCCGTTACAAACCTGAGTGCCCGTTACAGCATGGTCCCCGTTCCGTTGGTCTAACCATCATATATTCCTAGGAGCCGGCTGTCGCTAATCTAATGGTGAGTGCGGGTATTTTGCTTTTGAGCTTACCTTCTATGCACATTAAATAATATATGCAATGCTTCCGAAAGTTTACAGACCCTTTCACTTGTTTTTTTTTTTTGTTACGTTGTGATCTTGTCTTGTCACCTATAACTATGCAACATACTATGACCCCCCCCCCCCCCCCCCCCCGATGAGAGTAATATAAAATTTGGTGCCTCCCTGAATGGGAATTATATAATATACTGCCCCCTCCTAAATGAATAAAAAACAAAACAAGTGCATGTCCTCCGTTCGACTCCTGTAAAATACCAGACACTTGACAGACACCATTAAAGTCAATGGAATTAATCGGGACCCGGCGGTGTTAGTTGCGTGCTTACCTGTTCTGGGTCTGTTTGGTGTAGCCAAACTGATCCAGAAGGGGTTGGAGCACAACGGCAGTGTGAACTTAACCTTACTATGCAAGTATAAAGCTGTAAAGGCCTTAGCAGACTGAAACACATTAAGAGATGCTAGACAGGGGGAACTTATATGTGTAGGAAACTTAGGGGCAATTATTAATAAAACGTAATGGGTTATTCCCTGATTTTTACAATAATATTCACTACACCATTGGCACTAGTGATACAATTCCTAATGTACCAAAAAAAAGCATATATTACTAAAGTGTACACAGGTTGTGCATGCACACAGGGCACATACATGTGAAGCATTTAATGATCTGTATAAGAAGACATTCAATAGAAATATTGCTTCATTAGAGGAAAGCCTGGTTGTTTGCTTTGACAAACTAAGGTTGCTTTTTGTCAAACAATAAAATGTGTTTCACTGACAGGGTTGCTTATTATTTTAAGCCTTCTGTCAGAGTTCAAGAAGCCAGTGAGTGACAGCTGAATCGCGCAGTATCTATCATGGAACTTTGAGCAATTGAAGATGTATCATTTCTTATCACTTACAGATGAAGTTCATTGCCTCACTCACATGAACGGCATAAGGATCAACCTTGTGCCCCTATCTAGCAAAGCTATTTCACACTAACTGCATTTGAGCGCAGGAATACATGAATGGTCAGTGACTTTTTGCTGTGTTAACTGTCACACACATACTTGAGGAAATATATGACATGGCTACAGTAAATATATACTATTAACTAAATATTGTTACGGTTTGGGGAATTTGACATTAGATTATGTCATTTAATCATTAAATAAAGTTGTACTGCTCGGCATACCTTTAATTTGTTTTCGCTTTTGGTCTAGAATAAGCTGAGATATATTTATTAACCCCTTAATGACTCAGCCCATTTTCACCTTAAGGACTCAAAACAATTTTCGTTTTTGCACTTTAGTTTTTTCCTCCTCCCCTTCTAAAAATCATCATAACACATTCAATTTTGCATCTATAGACCCATATAAGGGCTTGTTTTTTTGCATCACCAATTGTACTTTGTACTGACACCCCTTATTCTATAACATAATATGCGGCAAAACAAAAAAACAAAACTTATTTGTGGGGCAAAAAATGTTGGTACTTTTTAGAGCTTCCATTTCTACGCAGTGCACTTTTCGTAAAAATGACACTTTATCTTTATTCTGTAGGTCCATACGGTTACAAGGATACCTAATTTATGTAGGTTTTATTTTATTTTACTACTTAAAAAAATTATAAATACATGCACCAACATTAGTATTTTTAAAATTGTCATATTCTGAATCCTACAACTTTTTATTTTTCTGCATACAGGGCTATATGAGGGCTAATGTTTTGTGCCGTGGTCTGTAGTTTTTATTAGTACCATTTTTGTTTTCATGGGACTTTTTGATCACTTTTTATTAATATTTTATGGTATATGAAGTGATTAAAAATGCAAAATTTTGGAAATTGGTATTTTTTTTACGTGTACTCCATGGACCGTGCGGTTTAGCTACCCTTATATTTTAATACTTCGGACATTTACGCATGATGTGGTACCACAGATGGTTGTTTTTATTTTTTATTACATAATTTTATTTACAAAATGGGAAATGGGGGGGGGATTAAAACTTTTATTAGGGGAGGGGCTTATTCACATATATTACCGTTTTTCTTTTTTACACTTTTTACTGTGTTTTTATTTAGCCCCCAATGGGGGCTATACCGTGCAATCTTCTGATTGCATATACTGATCAATGATATGCCATAGCATAGCATTGATCAGTGTTATTGGTGCTCTGCTGCTTCAACCTGCATGGCAGGCTTGGAGCAATAGAGAACCAATCGGACAGCGATAAGGGAGGTAAATACTCCCACTGTCCTCTCAGCTGATTGGAACATCGTAATTTCAGCAGCACCTGATAAGTACTGGAAGGGTTAAACATTTTAAATAGAAGTAATTTACTAATCTGTTTAACGTTCTGGCACCAGTTGATTAAATTATTATTATTTTTTTTTTACTCGAGTACCCCTTTAACTGTTACTTGCAACCAGTTAGGTGTGCAGTTTACTGGGATATCTCCGGGCACAATTATTTGCCGGACATGTCTCTAAAAACTAGGGGCAGTTCTAGGACAGGTGGCAACTCTAAATGTAATCTTAGAGAAGGATGATGAAAAGGCCAATATATTAAATTCACACAAACATAATCAATGGTGACGGATAAATAACTGTTTATTTAATTTTATCTACAACTCTAATTTTATCTACAACTTCATTAAAATCATCTATCTAATATTTCAAAAGAAGTTTATTTCTGCCCATTTTTGATGATCACATGGCCAACAGATATTTTCATTATCAGAAAACAGAAGTAGATGGTCCATGTAGGAGAGGAAATTATCATGATCAGAAAATTATTTGACTTTCAAAGTTATTTGACTTTAAAGGGGTTGTCCTGTGAACACTATCTTATCCCCTATCCCCAGGATAGAATATATGTAGCTGATCACAGGGAATCCGAAAGCTGGGACCCTCCACGATCTCGCTAATGGGACCCCAGTTCTTAGTGAGGAGTGCGTGCAGTAGTAGGCAAGTGCTCCATTCATTTCTTTGGGAGCGCCAAAGAGACAGGACAGCATTCGGGCATCTCTAGCACTCTGATGCGGCATGCACCATCTAATGGGGTCCCAGGGGTCCCAGTGGTTAGCTTCTGTGGATAGAGGATAAGACAGTTTTCACTGGACAACCCGTTAATGTTTAAAAACCTTGTTAAACAGGTGTATTAGATTAAACATTTCTGCTTTTGTTCCCCAACAGCTCTATTCTGTCTAGCAGCCATATTTTTCACATTTAATTCAGAGGCACATTGTACCATTTATATATCTGTATGTGCTTCCATAATATAGAAAAATGCAACTGCTGGAGGCACACTGGTTGGGAAACACTGGTATAACATGATGTGTATGCTGAATAGGCTAGAACAGTGTTTCCCAACGAGTGTGCCTCCAGCTGTTGCAAATTTTCAACTCCCATCATGCCCAAAGCCTGTCAGGGCATGCTGGGAGTTGTAGTTTTGCAACAGCTGCAGGCACACTGATTGGGAAACACTGGTGTAACATGATGTGTATGCTGAATAGGCTAGAACAGTGTTTCCCAACAAGTGTGCCTCAAGCTGTTGCAAATCTACAACTCCCAGCATGCCCAAAGTCTGTCAGGGCATGCTGGGAGTTGTAGTTTTGCAACAGCTGGAGGCACACTGGTTTGTAAACACTAGCATACACACACACACATCAGGGACTACAACTCCCAGCATGTGTCATTCAGGAGTCCCCCCTCCCCCTTCACATATAGGGGGAGATTTATCAAAACCTGTGCAGAGGAAAACTTGCCCAGTTGTCCATAGCAACCAATCAGCTTGCTGCTTTCATTTTTATGAAGGCCTGTGAAAAATGAAAGAAGCAATCTGATTGGTTGCTATGGGCAACTGGGCAAGTTTTCCTCTGCACAGGTTTGATAAATCTCCCCAATAGAGATCATTCCCAGCATGAGATTTATTCCCCTGCAGTCCATACATCCCCAGCCTGTGCACCTTCACATCCTCCCCTTCAGATAACACTTATCTTCTCTGTGAGGTCCTTCTCCTGTGCAGACCTGCATCCTTAGAATACAGAGCAGGGGGGAGGGGAGGTAATGAGCTGTGTACTCAGCTGGATGAGATGAGGGGGCGTGGCTTATTCCTCTCATGCAGACAAAGGGGGAAAAAAAAGCTGTGACATCTTGTCCTCAACAGCCTCAGAACTGTGGACAACAGTAAAGGAAAACCCTCTGAACTACAGAACTTCCTGCCCAACAAACAGGTAAGAAAACACATACATGCTGCCAAAACATATAACACATGTATATTGCAAAAAAAACAAAACTTACAAAGAAGATGCCATATAGTCAAAAAAATTAACTACAGGAGTACCCCTTTAAGCGACGCAGGCAGAAAGAGGTGGTGAGGCCCGGAGCCTGGCAGCCCTCCTCCCCAACTGTCAGCCTGACTCCCGAGGATAATGTAAAGCTTAATTCTGTAAATATAAAGCAGCCTAGCGAACCACTAAAGGCATGCCTAGAATATGCTTGTGAAGCCCTAGTGCACAGTGTGTGCAGCTTCACAAGCATATTCTTTGTCACAGTTTCACTCGGCTCTGCTTCCAGCTGACTGTTCATGAAGCTGGGACAATAAATAAAAGGGGGACCGAGGAGAAATTCCAGCTATCAGCACATCAGGGGCTTGGGAACACCTCTTTGACACTTGGCGCCAGAGAATAAAAGCATGTTTCTATGGTATAAAAGCACAGGCAGAGGTACTATGTGTTCTTTTCCTAACAGCTATTTGACAGTTTCTGCAGATTTTCACATGAATTAAAGCTGACAGGTTTACTTTAAGATCATATGGAATAAGATGATTAACACTATGTGACTCCTGTGACAGATTGTGCCTTACATGAGGAAAGGCTTATGATAAACAGGCCATTTACAAAGAATCTGTAAAAAAGATGATTATAGGATTTTGATAGGATGTATAATGTGGCCCTTGTTGAGTATTCAGCAATGTTTGACAAACGGTTATACATGAATTGGCTTTATTACAAATCCTTGATTCAGGATCCTGGCTGCTCATGCCATTTACATCTATTAACAGATTTTTTTTTCAATAATTTGATGGATATACGTACAATACGAGAGGATTTATTATATTTAAAAAGAAAATTCTCCAAAATAAATCAATGCTATACAATTAGAGCAGCATTAAATGAATTAATGGTACCCAATCCCCTGAATTGTACTAAGTCTATAAAGATGTGTGGCAACATTGACAACAACATATGGAAGCAAATGTATATTCTCCTGCTTTTACAGCACAGATGTACCAAGCACAAGATTCAATTACTGATGCAACAAAGGATGGTGCAGTAAATTTAGCCGTATGGCAAGGGTTAAAGTTATAGGCCACATTCGCAAGCTGGTAAGAAAGCATTGCACACATATGAGCCTTAAGGGTAAACACAGTGTATTTCAAATACGTGCTACTGACCACCGTGACCCTGACCCCAGCAATGTCCCAGCCTCCAGCAGATGAAAAACCCCTGCAGAATATATCAGTTGTGGGCTACATCCCCTTTCAAATATAATTCTGACTGATGACTATTGCTGTCTGAAAGACAAAGGCTGATGGAAACAAAGGGATAACACAGACATAGCCTACAAACAAAGACTGGTCAAAGTGACCACTGTGGCTATATAGAAAGTTACAACATACTATTAAAAGACTAGTGATGACTATAGAGCGTAACTGAGCCTTTCATGGAACTTCTCTGAGATTCAAGTATCTGAGCTAGCAATTATATATATATATATATATATATATATATATATATATATATATATATATATATATATCATAGTAGCTTGACTCATTAAACTATTATGATATATATATATATATATATATTTATATATATTTATAAATATATTGAATATAGGAAACATTTTACTTATTTCTCCTCTGCAGCTTTCACTTCTATTAAAAGAAGAAAATGGTGGGTAATACAAACCAGAATTACCAGTATATGTATCTGCATGGATGGGACAGACCCTTTAGTTAAAAAAGGAAGACAATATAACATACACTCGACCTTAGGTGGTAATGTGGCCTTGTTGACACAAGCTTAAAGATCCTATATAAGTAGACATCTCATTGTTTGCTATTGGAAAGAAGGCCACTTTTTCCGATCAAGGTCCATTCATTGTGTTAACTTATGTGTCAAATTCTTTATTTTGTTTTAAGAACTCAATTGTAATTTACTGAATATAAGTAGGGAGGGTCTGAGATTTGAGTCTAACATAACCCCAAGGCAGTAGGCATGCTGCCTAGGAGATATTGTATTGCCACACACTGAAATGAAACTATCAGGTTTAAGTAAGTTAGTTGGCAATGAAAATGTGTGTGTGTGTGTGTGTGTGTGTGTGCACGATTCCATGCACTAGTGCAGAGTAGCAAAATTGTTAAATATTTTGCACAAAATTGCAATCGTGCACAGAAATTTTGCACAAAAACTGAACTTGGTACAGGGAATGATAAATTCCCCCCAAGAAATTCAGTTTTTGAAAGATTCATTCGTCATGACGTCAGAGACAGCTGACAACCACTGGTGTTCTGTAGTTGTGCAGAGGTGTATGCCGATGTCAGAGGAAGAGGTGCACAGTTGGGTGTCACCTGTGTAGAGAGGGTGCTGAAAATCCAATCATCTGATTTACTCATACAGACAGTGTAAGGAGAAGTGGACCTGTACACTAAAGAAGTTTTCAGAGAGATAGCAAGAAAATTAATAGAGAGCAGTATCCCTAAGGCCAAAACTGAGCATGAGCTAATGGTCTACGGGGGCAAATGCCATGGAGAGATCAAAAAGAAGAAAATGGAGAGATTTTGCTATTATGTTTAGCCATGACTAGATCATTTGAGAGTTTAGTAAAAGCAGTTTCTGTAGAGTGTAGAATCCAAATTACAAAGGGTCCCGAAGAGAGTTGGCAGCAAAAAGTAGATAATAAGGGGAGAGTAGATTGAACGTTCTTGGAGTTAATAGATGAAGAGGAGATTAGAGACAGGTCGATAGTAAGCAGCACCTAATGGAAGTCAGTGGATCTCTTGATAGGGGGGCATTCATCATTGTAGGTGTAAGTGAAGTATTTTTCTACCCCCTTTTTTGTGTGCTGGTAATGTGTAGAAGCACAAAATATATTAATTGGTTGCAGGACATTTGATATATTTTGTGCAGGTACATATTTTATGAAATTTCACTCTTCACATATACCAAAAAGCTAAGCTAAGTCTGGGCTGATGTAGTTTAGAGACTTTTCAGTGATTTTGTGCCTTTTTTTGCACCTTTTCACAAAAAGTCTTAGTTGATAATTTTATTACCACTGTAAAAGACTAAACTTAACAGCTGGTCTGTACACACTTAAAAAAAAAAAAAAAAGTGTAAACCAAAAAGGCGCAAAAACAGCCTGAGGTACAGGGCTGCACCAAATGTGAGACAAATCTACACACAAAACCAGCTCTAAAGACAATGATAAATGCCCCCCATAGTTCTTTAAGGTAATGATGTAAAGAAAAGTACTACCATCCAGGTCACACAGTAGTGAGTAGTGATGAGTGACATAGGCCATATTCAAATTTGCGATATTTCGTGAATAGTTGGACAAATATTTGTCCTAAGGTCGAGAATTTCGCATATTCGTTCAGTTTTTTTCCATGTGAAAATCCTAATAAAATTTGCTAAATGTGCATGCGCGATTATATCTTTCAACTACTTTCCTATTGGTTGCTAGGGATGTTGCTAGCCTCTGAAAATTGTATTTGCATCCTTCTCATTGGCCCACAAGCTAAAAGAAGGGAGGGATAAGTGTCCTCTGGAAGTGCCAATATTCGCATAATCACCTTCTTTGGACCACAATCTGGAAGCAGGGAGGTATGATCACTTTTTATTTACACAGTACACATCATTATGATGTGCACTGTGAAAAAGAAAGAAAAAAAAGAATATTCGTCAAAGAGAATATAATTTGCGATATTCTAAATATTCGCGATATCGCGAAGTGTCGATATTTACAAAAAAAATTCTCTATTCAAATATTTGCATAGTAGTAGGCATCTGCATTAGGGGCTATGGCTGCACGTACCAGTAACAATAACTTACAATCGGGATTGTATAGGGATGAAGGTAATTTGTTGTGATTTGAATAGATCTGGAATAGACATGCATCGGATGGAGGTTTGGTTTGATTTATTCTCTATGTCTATGGTCTCACAACCAATTAATTTTAAATCCCATAGTGTAATGAAATAAAAGCTGATTTTATCTTCTTGAAAATACAGTACTCATCTTAACTGACTTCATCTGCCACTCATTGTCACTGAACAAACAAACAATTACGCTAAGAGTAGGTAAGGTAGAAAGCATGAGTCCAAAAGACAGACACAATCATTAACTGCAAAGGTCAAACAGAGCAACTGACAGATACTGCTTATGACAAGCTGCACCACTACCCGCCTGTGAGCTCCCAGACCCCGGCAAAATGGAGGAGAAATATACAAACTATTCCAATATTCTTTATACATTTTATTTAACTCTGTTTACATTTCTACCACTAAAATTCTTTGATTTCATGGATGTTTTCTGTATCCATTAAAAAAAAATGGTAATGAAATATAAAGCGTTACCAAACTAGATGGAGAATTTCATGTCCTCCTCGTGTACCGAGAGACTACCCCTGTAATGTTAGATGCTGTCATGAAAATATGGAAAATAGGAGAACTGATATTGCTACGTGTCATCCCGCCATCATTATGTCAGTTTGCTCTTGAAATACTAACAGTATATAAAAAGAAGCACTAGAAGGAAATACAAACTAGAAAATATAGATTTGTCTGATTGGTGATGAGTGTATAACATTCAGTATATATTCAATAGTAAGTGCGGAGGAGTTATTTAGAATGTGTACATTTTCTAATCAATAGAGATGATAGGTCTAACGTATGAAATCAATCTCTATGTGTCAATCTGTCTTCTCAAGTATTATATTGATATTATTTTTGGTCACAACAATTATTGCAGTTACATAAATACATAGTTATTATGTTATAAGGCATGTGGAAAAAATTAGATCAGGGTCTTCCCTGTAAACCATAGTAAAAAAAAGAACTGCAAAGAGCAGCTTTCATTTAGATATACAGAATTACGCAGATAACCATTGGCTTTAAAGGTTTCTGTGTAAATGCTTATTACAGTTCACTTTCCCTGGTTATACCAACTAAGGAAGACACAATTTAACTCGTCACATTCACCAAAAAGCTACATTAGGTCTGGGCTGGTGTAAAATTGTGCCTTATTAGTGGGTTTTGCGACTTTTTTTTGTAAAAGTCGCAGTTGATAATTCCATTACCACTGCACAAAACTAACCCTTAAAGGCACAGCAAAAACAAAATGAAACAAAAATGTAGCCAGCACCTAGCCCAATACACGGGTGCACACTGCTGTGGCAAGTACTAGACATGTAAAAAAAAAAAAAAAGAAAATGGCAGCAGCACACTTGGTCAACAAAAAAGGAGGCTCTTAGCGCACTTTTTGATCAAAACGTGTCCCCCCATCCACCACGCGGAGGTGGCCTCACATAGGATGGGACCCTAACATTCACTCACCTCAGGCTGGGCGACATGCTGGATCCACTAACAACCTAAAACCACCTCCTGTGAAAATAGGGGAGGGGATGCACGGCTACAGAGGGAGCCACATTGCACAGCAAAAACAAAATGAAACAAAAATCCCCTCCCCTATTTTCACAGGAGGTGGTTTTAGGTTGTTAGTGGATCCAGCATGTCGCCAAGCTTGAGGTGAGTGAATGTTAGGGTCCCATCTTTGATCAAAAAGTGCACTAAAGGCCTCTTTTTTTGTTGACAAAGTGTGTTGCTGCCATTTTCTTTTTTACATGTCTAACCCTTAAAGGGGTACTTCGCTCCTAGAAATCCTTTGGATAGGGGATAAGATGTCAGATCGCCGGGGTCCCGCTGCTGGGGACCCCCGGGATCGCCACTGCAGCACCGCGCTATCATTACTGCACAGAGCGAGTTCGCTCTGCGTGTAATGACGGGCAATACAGGGGCCGGAGGATCATTACATCACGGCTCCGCCCCTCGTGATGTCACGGCCTGCCCCCTCAATGCAAGTCTATGGGAGGGGGCATGACGGTCTTCACGCCCCCTGCCATAGACTTGCATTAAGAGGGCGGGCCGTGATGTCACGAGGGGGGGGGCCATGATGTCACTCTGCTAGGTCCCCTGTATCGCCCGTCATTACGCATAGAGCAAACTCCCCCAGCAGCGGGACCCTGCAATCTGACATCTTATCCCCTATCCTTTGGATAGGGGATAAGATGTCTAGGGGCGGAGTACCCCTTTAACATCTGGCCTGTACGCTCTTATTTTTCGAAAAGGTGCAAAAGATAGCCTTAGGCGCAGCGCTGCGCCTAAATAGAGACAAATCTACACACAAAAACAGCTCTAAAGACAATGATAATGTATGCTTAGTGTAGGGTCTGAGATGGAGGATCATGACAATAATTCCCTCTGCTGTTCCTAGAATTCTTGCGTAATTCCGTGTCATTTTATTATCAACTTTCAACTAAGAAAATGGGGAAAATACACATTCTATATATGAATGTGAACTAAATGTATATATTTTGTTAAGGATGGTATTATCGGGATCATACCCATACCAAATAGGAACGCCACACAAGGACTCACAAATGTAATCCACTGTAGGTTTAAATGGGTTGAACATGGCCATTTTATAAGGTTCTTCTTGCAAACAACTTTCCTTCTAAAACTAAAGAGTAATGCTTCTGTGGTTTGGGAGAAAAAGGAATGTTATGGTATATTTTAAGAATCCTTATTTAGAACACCAGCCTTAGCTACGACACACTGCAGACTATTACACCATATAAATAGAACGTTACCTGATTCAATCTCCCATACATATACTGCGCCATCTTCACAGCCAACAACTAGGACTTCTTCCACAGGATGCCATTTTAGAGATTTGACTGGAAACAAATGTTTTCTAGCATGGAAAAAGCAAATTCTTTCCTGAAGGTTCAGAAGGGCCACGGAATTGTCACTACATATACAGTATATGCTCTGGAACAATTTCACCTGCCAAAAGAAAAGAGAAAAGAAATAAAAGAATTAGGTTGTAAAGTATAAGTAGAGAGTCATTATAAAAGTCATAATAAAAGAGTAATTTTTGTACTTCTTTACAATATAAAAAACAGAGATTCCAATTTTCAACTATTTAATATTTAGGTCACACAATGAAAATGTGAGAGAGTTTATTTTTTGTGTGTACTGGTCTTTATATTTTATATAGTGGTGAAAACCATTTCTATATGCACAGTAGAAAAGTGTCATGTCCCTTTATCTCCAGCCTGTTCCAAAAGACAGAAAATAGCACTCTTCTACCACTGTTGTCATCATGTGCTCGTGATTAACATGGGTCTCAATGGTTGTACCCCATTTAGTGGATATCGCTGAAAGAAATGACACAAGGTAAAGGGCAGAGGAAAAGCTGGTGAAAGGGCAAAATAACACTATCATGGGTGGAACAGTAATGCTGCAGCTGAGTATAAATATCATACCTCTGGAAGGAGTGAACGCTAGTGCTACAACTGACTGGCCCAGCTCTCCCGTCTCCTGATTGGATGGTCAATCATGTAACTCAGAAGAACCATTGTCAGGACGATGGAAGAAGCTGCTAGGCAAGCTATATAAAAGACATAGGCGACCCTGGAGCTGGGTGAGTCATGTGTGTAATGCACTAAACACAAAAGAGAGCATGCTGCTCCCCAACATCTCTATAGAACACCCTCAAGAGTAGCAGCATTAAGGATATTATAGAGCAGTGTAGGCTGTGAATCAAACACTGGAGTTACATAATAACACTTAGTAGAGATTTTAATTGAGTCTATGAGTCTCTCTTTGCCTTTAAGTCTTTCAAGTCATTCCCACTTCTTCCCTTTTTTTGCTCTAAAAATATAATTCAAAGTTCTTATATTTATTTTTACTTTTGATTTATGCAAAGTTTGTTAAAAAAGTTATTGAATATTTACCTATATTTGGCCTGCATTTACTTACCTTAACAGAATGTGTTTTAAGTATTTCCTGCCTTCAGTTTTTCACATAAGAACGGACTACTTCTTGTCATCCATATTGTTTCTCATAAGGTTAAAGGGGTACTACGGTGAAATTATTATTTTTTTCTTCAAATCCACTGGTGCCAGAAAGTTAAACAGATTTGTAAATGACTTCTATTTAAAAATCTTACTTTCTATTTAAAAATCTTTCAGTACTTATTAGATGCTGTATACTAAAGAGGAAATTATTTTCTTCTTGATTTTTTTTTCTGTCTGACCATAAATGCTCTCTGCTGACACCTCTGTCCATGTCAGGAACTGCCCAGAGTATGGACAAATCTCCATAGAAAACCTATCCTATATGGAAAGTTCCTGACATGGACAGAGGTGTCAGCAGAGAGCACTGTGGTCGTACAGAAAATAAATTAAAAAAGAAAAGAACTTCCTGTGGAGCATACAGCAGCAGTACTGGAAGGATTAAGATTTTTTAATATAAGTAATTTACAAATTCGTAAAAAAAAAATAAATAATAATAATAATTCCACCAGAGTACACCCTTTAATATCACAAAAAGCCTTGTCTGTGTCTGTAGGTTCATTCACTCCCATTCATTCATTTCAATAGAAGGGTGCCTGAACAGACTATTATAGAAAGACTCCAGAAAAACAATCTTTCCTAAATTTGTTTTCTAATTTCAGAATATAGTTTACCATCAGACAAGTATCACAATCCTAGAAATCTAAGTGGTGATACAACTCATATACTGTATCCGCTAATTGTATTGTAGAATCCTAATAAATATCGGACTAAGTATTCTGTCACAAATGTATGGTGATTGAAATATAAGCGCAAAGTTCATTTGTATACAAATGTACAAATGTCTTATGGAATGACAATATATAGTATATTCTGTATATAATATCACAATGATGTATTTAGTTGTTGGGATCGGCAGCAACAGTACAGTTACCTTTGACATAAAAGTGCATATTGTAGATTTTTCCCACTGCAGGATGGAGACTTTTGTGTTGCATGCTGACTGTTTGTCAAAGTTCTATGTATTTTATTCAAAAGGTCAGGCATTTTTTTAAATGTCAAGTTTAGCTGACCTAAAGCTGTCTTTTTAAATTATTTTTAACTGTACCAAAACAAAAGTGCATCAATCAATAATTAAAACAGAATATCATTTTACTGAAGTTGACACGTGTCTGCAATATATAAACACATAGAGCAGAGCTTCTCTTTTAACTCTTTGGGGATTTGCTGTATTGCTAAAGTTTTCTAGTTAAAGGGAAACTCCAGTAAAGATTAAAAAAAATAACTCCAGTTTCTCATTTCTCATTGTAGTTATTGATTTGGTCCCCATAAGGGATAGTTCCTGTACACAGATTGCTAGGCCGAACATTAATGAGTCTCAGCAGTTTCCTAACTATAGGCCCAATAAGTAGAGGTGACCATAATGGACTGTCATCTGTGCTCTTGTTCTCATCAGTACAGTCACCTTTTAAACTATAGATGTTCTGGTGACACATCTTGCAAGTGTATTACTCCAGCTCAAGTGCAGGGGGATTTAGGTAACTATACATATGATTATTATTTTTTATTATATGCTATGTAGTAGGCAGAAGTAAAACCGGAAGGAATTATTTCAGAGCCTATTAATTAGTGCAACTACGCCAGTTTTCTGCATTGAAAAGTAAGGTGTTCAGAATGGCATAGCATGATATCACTTACCCAGATCCGTGGTCCGGTTCTGGAGAAACCCATTGTATCAGCCTCCATTGCTAATAGCCGCCTTTGCGCAATAAAGGCGGGACCGCGTATCCAGGTAAGTAATCCAGTTCACCCACACTATAACCCCATGTATTGAATTTAGTGCAGGTGAATCGGCTGTCTGTTTCCATTTAAAATCCCATACTGGTATATTACCGTATTTTTCCCCCTATAGGACGCTCCAGCATATAAGACACACCCAATTTTAAATGAGGAAAATCTAAAATACAATGTAAAGTATAGGTCACAGTGATCTTCAACCAGCGGACCTCCAGATGTTGCAAAACTACAACTCCTAGCATGCCCGGACAGCCGTTGGCTGTCCGGGCATGCCAGGAGTTGTAGTTTTGCAACATCTGGAGGTCCGCAGGTTGAAGACCACTGGTATAGGAGGTAATACTCACGTGTCCCCGCCGCTCTGGACCCATCACCGCTCGTCACCGCTGCCCTGCATGTCGCCCTCCATCGCTGTCGCCGCGTCCCCGGGGTGTCCTCATCGCTCCAGAACGTCTCTGCTGCCCGGTATCCTCGCTCTCTCCATCACCGCCATCACGTCGCTATGCACGCTGCTCCTATTGGATGACGGGGCGGCGTGTGCGACGACGTACTGACAATGAAGGAGAGCGCCGGCCATGCAAGGGATCCCGGCACGGAGCAGACACGGAGGAGGCAGGTAAGGTCCCTCCCGGTGCAGCCGTGTTAGTGCCACTTTTGCTTCAGATGCGGTCAGCTTTGATCACCACGTCTGAAGGGTTAATACAGGGCATCACCGCGATCGGTGATGTCTTGTATTAGCCACGGGTCCTGTCCCTTGATGGCCGCAGGGACCGCCGCGATAGGTGGGTGTATTCGCCGTATAAGACACACCAACTTTTCCCCCCCCCCCCCAGTTTTGGGGAAGAAAAAGTGCATCTTATACGGCGAAAAATACGGTAAGCAAGCATTGTCTCCATTATAAAGCTTTAATTTCAGTGCCCTGGGTTTACAACTACAGATGAATATCACAATAGACTGTGTTGAAAGGCAAAGCATAGCCTTCATATCTGAATACGTATACAGTATACATGCTTTATCCTTACTTTGTAATCATTAGGCGGCACTAGCAACTTCAGGATCGCACCAGACTGCAGTTGAAAGTTGTGAAATATTTCCCCTGTGAACACATCTCTCCAAATTATAGATGAATTCTGATCCCCAGAAATGAGCCAACTTGGATCATACTTCTCTGACCGTCCATGTGGGTACAGTAAACTTGTCACACTGCTGTCATGGCCTGCAAATATCTTATGTGGCAAGGAACCTGAATGTAAACAAAAATAAGGAGACATAAATATTTATGTTATAATCAAAAATTAAGTTGAAAGAAGAACCTGTCCATCTAGTTCACAATTTCTCAATTCTCTTTTGGAAGGAAATGAAAAAACACATTTCCCTACATGGCCATTTTCGATGACTAAGCTCATATACATATTTCTTCTGATTTATTTTAATCAAAATAATGATGTTGTTGAAGGTTGATTGTTAAAATGAAATGGAATGAAGTACATGTTAGAAATAGATTGTAGCACTCAATTGGACTCATTGGACAGACATAACTCTGCAGCAGTGCTGGTAGCACAAATTTTTTTGGGGACTTGATTAATCGGAATGTGCTTCTATAATGCACTGAGTGCAAGAAATAAGGGGGCTTCTTCATGTGTCCAGGGGGTAAAAACAACTTGTTCACCATATTATACGGATACTCCGGTGGAAAAAAAAATTTTTTTTCAAATCAACTGGTGCCAGAAAGTCAAACAGATTTGTAAATTACTTCTTAAAAAAAAAATCTTAATCCTTCCAGAACTTATCGTCTGCTGTATGCTTAAGAGGAAGTTAAGCTGTTATTTTCTATCTGACGACAGTGGTCTCTGCTGACACCTCTGTCCATGTCAGGAACTTTCTAGAGCAGGAGAGAATCCCCATAGCAAACCTCTCCTGCTCTGGACCGTTCCTGACATGGACAGAGGTGTCAGCAGAGAGCACTGTGGTCAGACTGGAAAGACTTTCACAACTTCCTCTGTATTATACAGCAGCTGATAAGTATTGGAAAGATTAAGATTTTTTAATAGAAATAATTTAAAAATCTGTTTAACTTTCGGGAGTCAGTTGCTATGAAAAAAAATAGTTTTCCACCAGAGTACCCCTTTAAGGTTACAAATTCAACTTGGAACCTGCAAATCTAATATGGTCCTAAAGAGGTTATCCCAAAATTAAAGTGCCAGCAATCAAGCATGTGTGCTGCCAGTGCCAGTCTGGATGCCGCTTACCTCTCCACATAGAGAATACAAGAACAGCCAAGCCAAACATTCTTGTGTATGGGCCAATGTTCTGCTGACATGATGATGTAGGGTCACTGTTATTATTTAAAACCTTTAACTTTTAACCTGCTTTCTTCGGAGAGTAACTTCCTTTATTGCTAAGTAGCAAGACACTGGTTTAATATTAGGTTTTATCACATTGTGTGCTTTTGTTGAAAGTGGATCAGTTAAATGGGGGCTTAAAAAAAGTTTTATATTATAATGCAAAGTTTTGCAATTTCCAAAATACTTTCTGTATTCATTCTTTAACAGTTTTGTACTTTTTACCTGCTGACATTCATCAGGACTCTTCATTGTTTATTTCCTATGGATTGAAAGTTTTCCTGGTCATGTGATGATCACAAAGGCGCTTGCCTTGTTTTTGTATTTCTGATAACTTTATAATCCTTTACCTGTGTGTCCATCACATGACCAATGAAAAGTTTAATCTAATGAAAGTTAACAATAGGTGATGGCAAGAAACAATCTTAAAAACCATGAGGAATTGTATAACTATGTATGTTCAGGACAGAGTTTATTTTTAATGGTAATATTGTATGTTAAAGGAGCTATCATGGTCCCATGCAGTGATCGTATAACTGGTATTATACAGTATATGCATATAAGTTCTTCCATGTGGTTTACTTTAAAGGGGTATTGCCAATGATATTACCTTTTAGCAGTGGTTGATCTTGGAGAAGCCTCGCTCTGGCAGCATGTAAAGCAAATGTGATAACAATGTTACCATCTTCACAGCCACACACCAGCTTATCAAGGCTGGCAATGTAGAGGGATGCAGTGACCGTGGCAAATGCTACACCTTCACTGGGGGTACGTAGATGGTCTATGATTCCTTGGGACATTGATTTATGTTTGTCAAACATTTCTTGAAGTGTCACGTTTACCTTTAGTGGTATCTCTAAAAAACAAAGTATATTAGTCATGCCATTAAATAAAAGTGTAGCTATTGTACATACATAACATCCCTTCTGTCCAGAACATAATAATGAATTGTAGTCCTTATCTATGAAACTTCTTATCTATGGAATAGATGTCAGGTCAATATTTACCAAACTCAGTCACTTTCTCAAACAGAACTATCAATGAAATATGTTAATAAACAAAGAGCTTGTAGACAGGTCTTAGAGTAAAGATGTCTATTGTTACTGAGCTGGGTTAATCAGCTATACATACAGTAGTCA
This sequence comes from Hyla sarda, assembly GCF_029499605.1. Classification (NCBI taxonomy): domain Eukaryota; kingdom Metazoa; phylum Chordata; class Amphibia; order Anura; family Hylidae; genus Hyla; species Hyla sarda. The sequence continues at coordinate 147,104,237 of NC_079192.1, forward strand.
TCTAGAGTGTGCTGCCAATCCGAAGACGGGTCTAGATAAACCTGTGATAGCATCTGACTGCCACCATTATCACTGACAAACCATTACATCATCCAAAGTTCTGTAAGAGAAAGGAGTCAGCGGAGGCTTCTACAGTAGAATATTTACAGCAGAAACTTACAGAGGTAGTTTATGTTTCCTTTTACTAACTACTCTATTCTGAGCCCTATTCATTTTTAAGTTTTCCATCTTTGAAGCTATGTTAGGGATCAATGTTATGCACCTTGATCTGTAGTTTTTATCTTTATCTTTTTGGGGGAGATGGAACTACATTGCTCAAAAAATAAAAATAAAAAAGGGAACACTTAAACACGCAATGTAACTCCAAATCAATCACATTTCTGAGAAATCACACTGTTTCACTCAGGAAGCAACACTGATTGACAATCAATTTCACATGCTGTTGTGCAAATGTAACAGACAACAAGTGGAAATTATAGGCATTGTTAGGGGCAGCGCTCTGGCACTCCATCCATCCTGTCTCTGCCCCTCCCGGGACTCACGGTGCAGGACGCACCTGCACGTGTGTCCTGGGAGTTGCTAGGGGCAATGCTCCGGCCGTGAGTGCTCCCCACATAGTCCCTGCGGCGGCTCCGTGACTCGCTATGCGGGACGCGCCAGCATGCAAGCCCCGGGCGTCCCCTCTCCCGGCTCGTCCTCTGTTCTGCTTTGGCGGAGTGCGCATCCCCTGCCATTAGGGCGCGCGTGTACCGACATTGCTACATTTAAAGGGCAAGTATGCCCATAATTGGTTTATCGCTGGGCGGACTCTATATTAGTCCGGCCCCTTCCTATTAGGGTGCCGGATCTTTGTGCTTAGTGCCCTAGAGAAAGCGTTTCTGAGTTTGTGCCATATTAGTGTTTTGACCTCCAGCTTGTGACCTGACTTTGCTCCTTTGTCGCCTGCCTCCTGACCTTGTGTCTGTGACCCAACTTTGATCCTTTGCCGCCTGCTTCCTGACCTTCTTCTCCGTGCCAAGTTTATCTCGGTATCATGTGTGGACGGATCGTGCCAGGGATAGCAACCTGGGTGCTGCCTGCCGCTGCAAGACCATCCAATTTTGCGTCAGGCTCTGGTGAAAACCAGCAGCACCTTAGACTCCGCTCCCTGGTGCGGTTCAGCCATTGTCCACACAGGTCAGCGGATCCACTTTCCAGCCATCTACGGTAAGACCGTTACAGTAAGATCCGGCCATGGATCCAGCCCAGGTTCCTCTGCCAAGTGTTGCCGATCTCTTTACAATTGTGGCTCGACAGTCTGCACAGATTGGACAACAAGCACAGCAGATAATCCAGCTTTCCGCACTGGTGCAGCAACTCCTAGCTTCACAACAACCTAAACCACCTCTGGCAGAACCCTCCGCTGTTCCTGCTCTGGTTACTTCAGTTGGCTCTGAGATCCGTCTGTCTCTGCATACTAAATATAATGGAGATCCAAAGTTGTGCAAGAGCTTCATAACCCGGTGCTCCATGCACCTAGAACTTCAAGCGGACCAGTTCCCTACAGAGTGCGCCAAAGTGACATTTGTCATCAGCCTTCTTTTGGAAAAGCTTTGGCCTGGGCTACCCTGCTGTGGGACCGCAATGACCCATTGTACTCAGATCTCTTATTTCCTTACTTAATTCTGTAATGTATTTGCGAAAAACCAGCTCGGGCATCTTCAGCAGAGACAGCTTTACTCAATCTCTCTCAAGGAATTTCTTCGGTGGGAGAATACGCAGTGCAATTCCGCATCTTGGCCTTTCAAGTAGGATCAAGGACGCCTTGGCAGCTCAAGATGTTTCATCCTCCCTGACTGATTTCATTAATCTTGCCACTAGAATTGACGTACGGTTCTTGGAGAGACAAGAGGAGCTATGTCATGAGAGAGAACCACTTTGGTCACGGCATTTTCCCCGTTTGGCTCCCTGTTACGCAGAGCGCTCCGGGTCCCCGCACCTCCCCGGAGCACTCGCGGCGTTCACCTTCTCGCAGCGCCCCGGTCAGACCTGCTGACCGGGAGCGCTGCATTAATGTCACCGGCAGGGATGCGACCCGCGTAGCGGGATGCGGCCGCTCGCAGCTCGCATCCCAGTCACCTCACCTGTCCTGTCCCCCGTCGGCTCAGTCCCGGCGAGTGCGGCCCCGCTCCCTAGGGTGCGCGCGCGCCGGCTCTCTGCGATTTAAAGGGCCAGTGCGCCACTGATTGGCGCCTGGCTCAATCAGTGCTCACACCTGTGGCCTCATTACAAAACCTCACTTCCCCTTCCCAGCATCGCCGGATCTTGTTGCCCTTGTGCCAGTGAAAGCGTTCCTGTGTATGTCCCAAGCCAGTGTTCCAGACCCTCTGCTGTTGACCCTGACTACGATCTTTGCTGCCTGCCCTGACCTTCTGCTACGTCCGACCTTGCTCTGGCCTATTCCCTTGTACCACGCCTATCTCAGCCATCAGTTGGGGTTGAGTCGCTATCAGGTGGAACGACCTGGGGGTTACCTGCCGCTGCAAGTCCATCCCACTTTGCGGCGGGCTCTGGTGAAAACCAGTAACCCCTTAGACTCCGTTCCCCTGGTACGGCCCACATCATCACCCCACTGACACAGAGGATCCACCACCAGTATCCTCACAGTATCCGGATCCTGACACTCCCATCTTTCAACGTCCGCTACAACTCTCTCCTACACCCCCAGCAGAAGAGCCCATGCAGGTGGACCGCATAGACTCTTTTCTCAAGAAAGAACCCGACAATGCAATGAGAACTTATGCCTTTATTGTGCCAGTCCTGAACACTTCCTCAAAGAGTGTACTCCTCATCCACAGCGTCAGGGAAACGCTCGCACCTAGGGCATGTAGGAGAGGCGTCCCTGGGTGTGAATAGTACCTCTCTTTGTTTGATCGTGCCTGTTCTAGTTCATACTCCTGGGAAGTCTTCTTTCTTTGCTTCTGCCTTCCTGGACTTTATTGACGCTACTCTGGCTGAAAAGCATCAGTTGCCGATGTCTCGGCTTGACAAGCCACAGTATATCTCTTCTGTTAAGGGAGAGAACCTCATTGGTATGGTCCTTTACCAAACAGAACCTCTTATTGTGGGAGTGTTGCATAAGGAAAAGATACAGTTCTTTGTACTTCCACATTGTACTTCCAAACTTCTTCTTGGACTTCCTTGGCTTCAGCATCATTTTCCTCAATTTGATTGGAATTCTGGAGAAGTTTCACGTTGGGGAGCTTACTGTCAAGGTCACTATTTGGAGTCCTGTTTGCCTAAGACGATTTCATCACCACTCATTAAGTCGAGTATTCCTTCCCCTTATTGTGACTTTGCTGATGTATCCTGTGAAAAACAAGCAGAGATTCTTCCACCACATTACGATTGTCCCATTGACCTTACGATTGTCTCATTGATCTTCAACCAGGTACTACACCTCCTCGGGGAAGAATTTATTCATTGTCTGTTCCTGAGACTCAAGCTATGGAAAAATATATTCAAGAAAACCTTCAGAAGGGTTTTATCGGGAAATCCACCTCTCCAGACGGAGCTGGAGTCTTCTTTGTAGGGAAAAAGGATGATTCTCTTCGTCCTTGCATTGACTATAGCGGACTTAATAAAATTACTATTAAAAATCGCTACCCTCTGCTCTTAATCTCAGAACTCTTTGATCGTCTATGTGGAGCCAGAATCTTCACTAAATTAGACCTCCGCGGAGCATACAATTTAATTCGCATTTGTGAGGGTGATGAATGGAAAATGGCTTTTAACACCCGTAATGGCCATTTTGAGTACCTAGTGATGCCTTTCGGTCTCTGCAATGCCCCAACAGTCTTCTAAGAATTTGTTAATGACATCTTCTGAGATTTATTGTATTCCTGTGTGGTGGTCTATCTAGACGATATCCTGGTCTTCTCTTCCTATCTAAAACTTCATCGTGTTCATGTCCACCAAGTCCTGCAGTGTCTACGGGAGAATTGTCAATTTGCCAAGCTGGAGAAATGTCTCTTTGAGAAGACGAGCCTTCCTTTTTTGGGTTACATAGTCTCCCATCAAGGTCTTCTGATGGATCCTGCTGAGCTTTCTGCTGTTTTGGACTGACCATGACCTTCTGGTCTTCGGGCTATTCAAAGTTTTTTGGTGTTTGCCAACTACTACCGTCAGTTCATTCCTCATTTTTCTTCTCTGATTGCCCCAATTGTTGCCCTTACCAAAAAGAATAATAACAGGAAAAACTGGACTCCTGAGGCTGATGAGGCCTTTTCTCAGTTGAAATCTGCCTTCATCTCTGCACCTCTTCTCTCTAGACCTGATCCCGGAAAACCGTTCTGTTTGGAGGTAGACACATCTTCAGTAGGAGCTGGTGCAGTTCTCACCCAAAAATCCTCTAAAGGAAAAAAAATTAACTGTGGCTACTTTTCCAAGACCTTTTCTCCTGCGGAGAGAAACTATTCTATTGGTGACTGGGAACTTTTCGCCATTAAACTTGCCTTAGAAGAATGGCGTCATCTTTTAGAGGGCTCCACACATCCTATCAAAATCTAAACTGATCACAAAAACCTATTATATCTCCACTCAGCTGAACGCTTGAATCCCTGTCAAGCTAGATGGTCGCTCTTTTTCTCCCGATTCAACTTCTTCATTCATTTCCATCCTGCAGAGAAAAATGTTAGAGCCAATGCTCTTTCCCATTCCTCAGATGTTGTTGGTCAGGATATGACTCCTCTTCATATCATTCCTCCTGAGTGCCTTATTACAGCAGCTCCAGTTTCTCTTCATCAAGTTCCACCTGGGAAGACGTTCCTACCTCCTTGTCTCAGACGTCGTGTCCTCTGTTGGGGACACTCCTTGTTGCTGGCTGGTCATTCTGGGATCAAGAAATCTTTTCAGTTAATCTCTCAACATTATTGGTGGCCGCATCTCAAACAAGATGTCAACGATTTTGTCAGTTCTGCTTGTGACAAGACTCTTCGATTGAGAACTGCAGGACTCTTGCAGCCATTGCCTATTCCGGATGCCCCTTGGACTCATATAGCAATGCATTTCATCACCGATCTTCCTCCTTAAGGTAACAATACCGTTATCTGGGTGGTCGTTGATTGGTTTTTAAAGATGGCACATTTTAGTCCCTTGCCTGGACTTCCTTCAGCTCCTCTGTTAGCCAAGCATTTTCTCCAATAAATTTTTAGTCTACATAGTCTTCCTTCCCACATTGTCTCGGAACGTGGGGTGCAATTTGTCTCCAAATTCTGGTGTGCCCTTTGTTCTTGTTTAAAAATTCATCTGGACTTTTTTTCCGCCTACCACCCTCAATCCAATGGGCAAGTGGAGAGAGTTAATCAGGTCCTGGAGGACTACGTGCGACATCTTGTTTCTGCCCAACAGGACAATTGGGTGGATCTTCTGCCTTGGGCAGAATCTTCTTACAATGATAGAGATTCTGAATCCACGAAGACTTCTCCTTTTTTTGTAGTCTACAGTCTTCATCCTCGTCCACCTCTACCTCTACCTGAGTCCTCTGGAGTACCAGCCATGGATACTCTAATCAGAAATTTTGTGTCCATCTGGCAGGGGACTTGACACTTGTTGTTATCCGCTTCCTCCCAAATAAAGTCTCAAGCGGACAAAAGAAGAATACCTCCTCCATCTTTTTCTCCTGGTGACAATTTGGGTCCTTGTTACCTGGGTCCATTTGCGTTTCTTTAAAAAATCAACCCTGTATCTTACAAATTATGTCTGCCTTCCACTCTCCGCATTCCAAATTATATCCATGTCTCTCTGCTTAAGCCCTTGGTCATTAATCTCTTTTCTCAGAAAGTTGTTGCTCCCACTCCAGTCTCTGGTTCTACGGACATTTTTGAAATTAAGGAAATCCTTGCTACGAAGACTGTAAGAGGAAAATTTTTTTTCTTGTTGACTGGAAGGGGTTTGGTCCAGAAGAGAGGTCTTGGGAACCAGAGGAGAATATTTTTGAATGCAGCCTGGTTCGAGACTTTCTTAGACCCAAGAAGAGGGGGAGACCCAAGGTACTGTTAGGGGCAGTGCTCTGGCCATCCATCCCGGCCTTGAGTGCTCCCCCTCTCCTGTCTCTGCCTGTTCTGGGACTCACGGTGTGGGACACGTCGCACACGTGTCCTGGGAGTTGCTAGGGACAACATTCTGGCCGTTCTGTCCGGCCATGAGTGTTCCCCATATAGTCCCTGAGGCGGCTCCGGTACTCGTTATGCGGGACGTGCCCGTATGCCAGCCCCGGGCGTCCCCTCATCTCACTCTTCTCCCGGCTTTTCCTCTGTTCTGCTTCACCTGCATGCGCATCCCTTGCCCTTAGGGCACGCGTGCACCTACATTGGTAAATTTAAAGGGCCAGTACGCCCATAATTGGTTTATCGCTGGGCGGACTCTATATTAGTCCGGCACCTCCCTATTAATGTGTCGGATCTTTGTGCTTAGTGCCCTAGAGAAAGCATTTCTGAGTTTGTGCTATATTAGTGTTTTGACCTCCAGCTTGTGACCTGACTTTGCTCCTCTGCCGCCTGCTTCCCGACCTTGTGCCTGTGATCCAACTTTGCTCCTTTGCCGCCTGCCTCCTGACCTTGTGCCTGTGACCTGACTACCCTTCTACCCTTCTGATCCGACTATGCTTATTTTCCATGCCAAGTTCTTCTGGGCATCCTGTGTGGACGGATCGTGCCAGGAGTAGCGACCTGGGTGCTACCTGCCGCAGCAAGACCATACCGCTTTGCGGCGGGCTCTGGTGAAAACCAGAAGCCATGAAGGCCTAGCAATCATGTCATGGGGAGCCAATCTAAGCCACTGCACCACCAATGACATCAATTTAGGTCAATTAAATGTCACAGCTGCAAATAAATGACAGCTGCAAATAAATGTTAAATAGCGAGCAGTAGAGATTTCTACATGCCAGCTTTAGCTGTGGCCCTTGGCTACTAAGGGCAGTTACGAGCCAGCTCCATGCACCCAGTCTTCAATGGGGGGGATTTATTAAAACCTGTGTAGTGTAGAGGAAGAGTGGTGCAGTTACCCATAGCAGCCAATCAGATCACTTCTTTTATTTAAAAAAAAAAAAAAAAAAGGCCTCTGGAAAAGAAAATAAGCAATCTGGTTGGTTTATATGGGCAACTGGTCAACTTTACCTCTGCACAGGTTTTGATGAATCTCCCTAAATGTGTTCGTAAACCCAACAGATTCAGTGCAATCGTATAGGTGGTGCTGTATGTAGAGATACTGAAATAAGCAGCTTTACAGGAAAAGATTTGACAAAATTAACATCTTCTCCACAGTAGAAGGTAGTGAAGAAATGACCTGTTAGATATATTTTTAGAAAATCAACTTCACCATGTTCTACACATATATTACACATAGACCACAGTCTGTTGGAGGCAAATGTGTTCCGATAGATATTATTAGGATAAACTTACTAGTGTAATATTTAAGAACAAAAGAAAAATCTTACCCAATGGGGAGCCATCAAACTGTGATACTGGAACATCAGGGATATGCCAGAAATTGAGCTGCCCATTCGAGTCACCAGAATACAGTATTTTGAAAAATGGCTCCTTTCTTTCATTCATGAAACCCATAGTACATGAAGATATCTGTTCAGAAGGAAGTTAAAAACTGACTTTCTTGGCAATTACATTTACATCAATATGAGTTTACCCAATTTATCTAATTTACTTATCACTTATTTAATTTATCTAATTTACTTATCATAGTACCATGTATATTTTTTCTGGAGGATGCTGTCAGCAGCCATCATTTCCTGATCTAGACCCAAATCACGGCATGTGTGTGTGTGTGTGTGTGTGTATGTGTGATGCTAAAGCCATGTTGACCCTTCTGGTCATACTAACACACTTGTCAATGATTACACTGAATTAAGTCTCAGCACATAACTGTACCCATAGAGCTGTGCAAGGTCTGTGACAACTTACAATGTGGTCTCTCAGACCTCAGTGTACACCACACCTAACATGTTTTGCAAACTTTGTTTTGGGAGCCTTTACAAAGCCATTTCTGCAAAACACAACAGGTGTGGTGGGGCACTGAGGTCAGGTCTATGCTGCATGTACCCGGTGTAAGTTACTTTTTGATATGCACAAGGATTGGCATTGTATGTTTGTACTGTACTTTTGCACTGAACACTATACATTGCTGTAGTTTCCCCGTATGGTTATATATATAATATCATGGCCTCCATATGCACTTGATGCATACTATTCTTATCCATAGGGTTGATATCATGGCTCTGTTAAATTGTTTTCTTTGTATAACAGATCTACATAAAAAAATTCTAACACTTCTGAAGTTAGTTGTATTCAGAGTGCCAAGGGCAGCATAACCTGTAAATATGGCCCTTATGATAGTTCTGCTGCAAGTTTTAATACTATAGGTAATCTGCTAAATTGTGTTATAAGAGCTCCCTTCTGCTATTTCCACCTCCCTTACTGAACATTTTGATGTACTTGACAAATATCCAAAAAAGTGACTATAATGCATAGGATCCCAACACTAATTTTAGGCCAAACATACATGGATTAGCCTAATGAAAGCACAATATTTGTGAGATTTTTTTTGTATGCTGTGGATAAAGAAATTACCTCCTTTGTCATCATTGTGGAGCACAGCAAGTGAGGGGTGATTGTTTCTTTAAGTAATCCTCCATCACCCGGACATACACTTTTAGAAAGGCCACTGCAGAAAGAAAGCAACATGAGGCTTTAAAATGACATCAAACAAAAAGGTGACTGACGGGGTTAAAATTCTTAGCACCAAAAAAAAAAAAAAAAAAAAGTTGCCAAGATGGTAACTAATTACTTTTGTGTTCTTGGAAATCATAGCACCATCTGCCCAATCAAGTTCTACATGGGTAATCTTATTTCTTCATCTCCTGCTGCTTCACATAAAGACTGAAGAGTGCCAAACTCCAGCCAAATGTTCTAATGTCAAAGAGGTTTTGTTATGGGTTTTGATCAAGTGTGACAAGCAGGGATTTAGTACAATACACTTACAAACAGCTTATTTTGTACCTGGACTTATCATACACTAGTCCTATGTGAACCCACCTGTTCAGCAGCTGGTAGATATAGCTGTGCCCATCCTGTGTCCAGATGATAAGTCGGTTAGCAGCTAGGAACTCACCCCCAGCAAAAGTCTGCCCACTCTTACAATCCTCAGAGCAGAGGAGGGAAAAATCACAGTAATCATAAACCTAACAAAAGAAATAGAACAACATATAGCTCATACATATTCGTTAGGTCCATTGGTTTAGAGGTTAGCTACCTCTATATGCCACAGCAGAGAGAATAGTCTTATTAGCATTTGTTTGATAGGAAACATGGATTAAGCTGATTTATTTTAAAATCAAGAATAGAACTCGTGACCGTCCAGCTTCAAACAAAAAAGTTGTAAGAAAATAGCTTATCTTACAAAAAGAGAAGTGAAAATTTCATTCAAATAGTTTTGTGGTACACTGGCACTGTTGTCACCAGCCTTAGTTAGGGTATGCCCTTAATGTGTGATCAATGGTCCCCTTGAATCAGCAGAAGGAAGTGGCTGCAGTCATTGCTGTCCCTTTACTACATGTGAAACTCAAATTTATTTAATTTAATTTATTCAGCTTATTTAATTCAGTAATGCAACTTAAACGGTGAGACTAATATATGAGAGAGACTCATTACATGCAAAGAAAGATAGTCCAAGCTGTGATTTGTTATAATTGTGATGATTATGGCTGACATCTCATGAAAACCCCAAAGCCCCCCCCCCCCCATCACTATGATTTGGGGAGCCATGTCATCTGCCGGTGTTGGTCCACGGTGCTTCATTAAGTCCAAGGTCAAAGCATCCGTCTACCAGGAGATTTTGGAGCACTTAATGCTTCCTTTCCTTTTACGTTGCATTAATGAAATACAATGGAGTTTTGCACAATATAAATTTTTTTAGAGTTTCACCTGTATATTATGATCAGCTTTACTGACACAGCCAAACCTGTGTTGAACACTGCAGTAAAGATGCTGTTGTATTAAATTTGCTATGTGCCTCCTTTTTATTACAGACTGTGAAGGTACTGTTGAATAGACTCCCACCAAACATGTATTAATGGTCTATTCCAAGATCCATGAGGATATTGAAGAAGGTCATTATGTTGCCACTGTCTAGTTTTTAGACAGTGTAAACACAGGTTAGACAGTCCAAGAATATGGCATATGTATCAAAGTCACCCATACTTTCTGATGAATGTAGTGCATCTTCAGCAGGACGGTATTTACAGCTCATACTACCCTAGGCTCTAGAACTGGACACACCCATTAGGATGATTCTACATGCATTGGAATTTGTTTATACAAATCTGTCACAAATATTCAGAAAAAACACATGCAATACATGTGGAATTTGTTGCAGCTTCACCATGGATCTCACCTCTATATACTCTATACCCGCCAAAGTGGTAAACTCAATCACAAATCTACAACATAATGAGCAGCTGTGGGTAAAGTTTGCAGAATTTCAAACTCATAATTTGTGCCAGAATTTTGCAGCAAAATTAAAAGTAGAAGTCTCATGGTTAAAAAAAAATTCTGTAATGCCTCTGCTGCCTGAAAATAAAACAATAAACAGGACTCACCTGCCTCCGTTACTTCGGTGTCTTAGTATCTCGCTCTGCTTCTCCGTTGCAGTGTTCTTCCAGCTCTGTCCTTGGTCAACGCTTCACGCTGATGGTGACCAAATCGCCAGCTGAAGTGATGTCTCGCCTCGGCCGGCAATAGGCTGAGCAGCAGCGTGATACATTGAGCCATAGCATTGGTTGCCTAGGCTCAATGCATCACACTGCTGCTCAGACCAGCAGGGTGACACGTTGACCATGGCTGGACCATGAAGAAATAAACGGTATACTGGGATACTGGGACCCAGAGGGAACAGTGGCAGGTGAAAACTGTTTATTGTTTTATTTTCAGGCAGCCTGGGCATTATAGAAAACTTTTTTTTGCCATGAGATTTCTCCTTTAGGATACATTATTACATCATAGGTTGTGCTTCATTCAGATGAAGCCATGCCCCTAACACAAAATCCATATCATTTTTTTTAACCAAGGCAAAAAAGTGTCTAAGGGTCCTTTTGTACAGCCTGATGGGCTGCAGAAAACGAGCGCTGATCTCAGTGATCGACACTCATTTGCTGAGCCTCCTTGATTAATCGTGAGGCAGGGCCACACAAATGATCTCTAGATTGTTTGTGCAACCCATTAAAGGGGTACTCCGGTGCTTAGACATCTTATCCCCTATCCAAAGGATAGTGGATAAGATGCCTGATCACTGGGGTCCGTGATCTTGCACGCTGCACCCCGTTTATAATCAGTCCCCGGAGCGTGTTCACGCTCCGGGGACTGATTATAAACGGGGTGCAGCGTGCAAGATCATGGGGGTCCCCAGCGGCAGGACCCCTGCGATCGGGGATAAGATGTCTAAGCACCGGAGTACCCCTTTAAATGCAGCCAAAAGCGATAATTTTAATGGTCACACAAAGGATCCAATCAGTCGACAAAAGAGCATTTGCCTGTCCGTCATCTGATTTTTGGCCCTTTTACACAGGCTGATAATCAGAAATAAGCATATCTAGGAAAGCTCGTTTGCCCTTTAATCAGCCAGAGCAAAAGGTCCCTAAACAGATAATAAATTTGGTGCACAGTACATGCACAAATTGAAGCAAAATGTTGCGACCCTTATATTTGTATACAGGAATTTACACTTAAACTGACTTTTTTTTCTATGGGCCATTTAGAGAAAAATTGTAGGCAATGTGCTAACCAACGCAACATTCTTTTGTTGACTACATGTAGAGAGAATAATAGATTTTGTATCTCCATACCTCAGCCATGTAATTTCATGAAGATGAGAAGTGACACTTTACAAGTTTAACATCCCCGTACAGTGACAAAAAATATGGATATCAACTCAAGCAGTTATTTGAAAGGCTGTTCCTGCTGTTACAATGAGAAAAACATACAGTATAATAAGATCAGCACCTTCCAGGAACTGGAGCAAATCACCAGCAGCAACCTTTCTGTGTACGTGCAGAATCGCACAGCGCAATAATTCACCACCTCCAAATTCTTTGTTTCTGTTTCATACACATTTAGCTTTTCCTATAAATAAGAATATTGATGAATAATAAATAATAATGCAATAAATTAATGAAAAAAAAATGCATATTTTTTTTAAAATCTACTATTGCCATTTAACAATACAAATAAAAATAGTCCTTTAGACCATTAATAATGACATTTATCACTTGTTACAGACATAGACATAGAATGGCCACTTTATTAGAGAAACCTGCCATTTCACGTGTGGAATTTCCTGTATGGAGTTGATTCATGTAACCTAGACTGAAGAAAAGTTAAGTGATCTAAGCAACTTCAAATAAGGCCTGGTCATCGGTGCTAGACTAGCCAGGTCAGTATTTCAAAAGCTGACAGCCTTGTGGGGTTTTCTCATGTGATATGTTAAAGGGATACTCTGCCCCTAGACATCTTACCCCCTATCCAAAGGATAGGGGGATAAGATGTCTGATCGCGGGTGCCCACCGCTGGGGACCTCCGTGATCTCGCCTGTGGCACCCCAGATATCCGGTGCAAACTTCACTCTGTGCCGGATGACTGGCGATGCGGGGCGGAGGCTCATGACGTCAAGGCCATGTCCCCTCGATGAAAGTCTATGTGAGGGGGGGGGGGGGGCATGATGGCCATCACGCCTACTCCAATAGACTTGCATTGAGAGGGTATTGCCGTGATTTCACGAGTGGGGTATGGCTGTGATGTCACGAGCCTCCGGCGCTGAACCCGACGCTCTAAACGAACGCTGGTGCAGCAGGGAGATCGCAGGGGTCTTCAGCGGTGGGACCCCAGCGTTCAGACATCCTATCCTTTAAGGGTATAGCAAAAATAGTGAGATTGAGATAAAACAACCAGCAAAAGGGGATCCTGTGAACATAAACAACTTGATACAACTCAAAAAGGGTCTAGAGGAGGATGTAATATCTGATAAACAGGCAGTGCACAGTGAATTGCAACCACATAAAAAGCTGGAGTTCTAACTAATGTGTCTTAAAACACAACTGACTGCTCCATGGATTGGCTATGACTGCAGATGAACAGTTAGTGCCATTGCTATCTAAGGGAAACAGTAAGGAAAGACTCCAGTGGGCAAAAAAAAACACAAAAATGTAATCACTGAGCAATAGAGCAAATCCCTGAGTTTTTGAGACCTGCATAGATAAAGGATACATTAGGGAAATAGACAGAACATAACCACAATTGGACTACATTATGCCTATTTAAAGGGGTACTCCAGTGGAAAACGATTTTTTTTTAAATCAACTGGTGCCAGAAAGTTAAACAGATTTGTAAATTACTTTTATTTATAAATCTTGATCCTTCCAGTACTTACCAGCTTACTTCCAGAGGAAGTTCTTTTCTTTTTTAATTTCTTTTCTGTCTGACCACAGTGCTCTCTGCTGACACCTCTGTCCATGTCAGGAACTGTCCAGAGCAGGAGAGGTTTGCTATGGGGATTTGCTCCTGCTCTGGACAATTTCTGACATGGACAGAACTGTCAGCAGAGAGCACTGTGGTAAGATAGAAAAGAAATTCAAGAAGAAAAGAACTGCCTCTGGAGTATACAGCAGCTGATAAGTACTGGAAGGATTAAAATTTATAAATAGAAGTAATTTACAAATCTGTTTAACTTTCTGGAACCAGTTGATTAAAAAGAAAAAAAGAAAAAACAAAGAATATGTCAGTTTATACAATAGCATCCCTTTTTGAAAGGTTGCCCATATAGCCCTGTATATGTACCAAACGTGATGTAAATGGGGCTTAACATATAGTGTTCAGCCTGTAATCCATCAATACCAAAGGGGTACTCCGGTCAAATTATTATTTTTTTTTTTAAATCAACTGGTGCCAGAAAGTTAAACAGATTTGTAAATTACTTCTGTTAAAAAAAATCTTTACCCTTCCAGTACATATTAGCAGCTGTGTGTTACAGAGGAAATTCTTTTATTTTTTTATTTATTTTTTGTCTTGTCCACAGTGCTCTCTGCTGACACCGGATGCCCGTATCAGGAACGGTCCAGAGCAGGAGAAAATCCCCATAGCAAACCTATGCTGCTCTGGACAGTTCCTGACACGGACAGAGGTGTCAGCAGAGAGCACTGTAGACAAGACAAAAAAGAAATTCAAAAAGAAAATAATTTCCTCTGTAGCATACAGCTGCAAATAAGTACTGAAAGGATTGAGATTTTTAAATAGAAGTAATTTACAAATATGTTTAACTTTCTGGCACCAGTTCATTTAAAAAAAAAAAAAAAAGGTTTCCATCGGAGTACCCCTTTAACACCTACAAGTCTTTTTTACTTAAAGTGGTGTCTGTTAGGAGCTAAACACATTTATCTATTTTTCTATCTATCTATCTATCCCTCTATCTATCTAGTTTAAATAGAAAGGTAGCAGCACAACATCCGAAAGGATGGAGGTGGGTGCAATTCAGTGGGCCCCAGAACTCCAGACTTCAAGTAGATGAAAGAACACTGCAGCACTCCAAAACTTGTGGTAAAAAACTTGTAAAAAAGTGTTTATTCCATCAAGAATGCAGAAGGCAACGTTTCAGCTGCTAACATGCAGCCTTTTTCAAGGCTTGAGAAAGGCTGCATGTTAGCAGCTGAAACGTTGCCTTCTGCATTTTTGATGAAATTAACACTTTTTTACAATTTTTTTTTACAACAAGTCTTGGAGTGCTGCAGTGTTCTTTCATCTACTATCTATCTATCTATCTAGTTTTCTGTCTATCTATTGTTATAAATAAACATGCATGCTCTGCTGATCAAAGTGTCTATGTTTATGGAGATGTTGCAGATATTGCATGATATTACACTGTGAGCAGATATTGCATGATATTACATTGTGAGCAAATGAGAGTTTTACTTGTGTCAAAGGAGAACTCCAATACATGACATCTAATCCCTTATCCACAGAATAGGGGATAAGTGTCTGGCCGTGGGGCCGACTGCTGAGATCCCTCTCGATCTCCTGCCCGGTGCCCCGGTGTTCTGAACATTTTATGTTAAGAACACCGGCTCTTTTTATTGTTTGAAACAGCCATGGTTAAAGGGGTTATCCACCATAAGGGGATTTTAGTACGTACCTACCAGACAGTAATGGACATGCTTAGGAATGATCTGAGCTTGTCTTGGGGCTAAATGGCTATGCCATGAGATACCATAACACTGTGGCTAGATTTTTTTGAACTTGTATTTCCTGTTTGACTTTTCCTTTTTTTGACTACAAATCCCATAATTCCATTTTCATCCCTACCACACATCAGCCACCCCACCCATTAAAACAAAAGACCTGTGGTTTTCAATCAGGGTGCCTACAGCTGTTGCATTAGTTGCAGATTGATCTTTCTCCCACCAAGCGATCCCTCCACCCATTGAAGCCGACAGGCTTCCTGTCATCAGCTGACTAGTGAGTCAGGTCTCAGCCTCATTGCAAGCTGGGAAAAATCTGAGATAACAGTCATTTTGTATGCTGATGAAAATAAATAGTGGGGTGAAAATCATAGAAGAATTGTGAGAAAACCGTCACACACACAGGTACAGACCGTATGTTATGAAATACACATAACTTTACAGCACCTGTAGCATAGTCAAATAAAAAAAAATCCTGGAATACCCCTTTAACATGTCCCTCCATGCATCTGTATGGGAGAGCCAGAGATACAGTGCTCGTGTATCTCTGGCTCTCCCATAGAGATGCATGGAGGGGGCATGTTGACCACAGCTTTTGTACAGAGGTCAACAGTCTCCTATCATGGAGCGGAGATCGCTCTGTGCACGAAGAGAGCTGGGACGCCAGGTAAGAAATAACAAGGAACTCCCAGCAGTCAGAGCCCCCACAGACACTTATCCTCTATCCTGTGCATTGGGCATACAGTGTTATGTATCAGAGTTCCTCTTCAAATTCTTTATGAGAAAATGTTCTATTTTGTATCTGTTCAAGGAATAGACAACTACACTGCAGCTTATTATAAATGTAACAATATTGCTATATTTTCCTAAAATGAAATGGTTAAGGTCCATTAACCGAGGCTTAAATCAACCATCCTCCTCTACTGAGTGAACTTCTATAGAATTCATCATTTAACAGAATTTCAAAGAACACCTAAATCTCCAAACTGCACTATGGCTCATGGGTCCTCATCAATGGGATTCTCTGTAATGTGCCTCAAAGTCATATTAGATCATATATTCTACAAACCAAGTGGAATTATTGACATAACCTTACTCCTCTTAAATGTTGCATTTACTTTGCTATGCATGTAGCTTCCATGAATGTAAAAATAACACTACTGACCCGTATGCTGTTAACAGATGATGAGAGATCCCATACTTTTAGCTCTCCAGAAGCAGAGATTGCAACCAATGAATCTTCTGCAAAAAATCATATATGATTCTCTGTGTAAAACAGATGTGTAGGAATAATGCATACAAACAGAAACATACAGTAATGTTTTAGACAAAATAACAAGAGGTAGGCAGATGGCTTGTGTTTTGTTATTGATTCTCTAAAATGAGAATATAGAAATATCCTAATATCAATATAACATAAAACAATGAATCATTTTGGCCACTGCAGGTGAAATGCTTGGCTGGCTGCGGAATATTTGCATTTTTGTTCTATCTCCTCCCCTATGTTAAAACTCTGTGCTCAATGAGTGGATCTTCTGGCTTTTCCAGCACCCATGTTCGTGTGATTTTCTTGGTTTAATGTGTAAGGTCATTCAAAAGGGTTACCACAGTCTACTGTTAGTGAACTTTCCACTTTCTTCCCTTTTAGAGGTTTATTTGGCATTGTTGGATCTAAAATTGCCTCTAGACCCTCATGTACGTCCCTTTGTCTGTTTTTTTTTTCTGTTAATTTTTTTATTGACTGTTTATATATTTTTAGATGGCTAGGCTTCCTGTGGAGATGTGGAGGATTTCACATCTTCATGCAAAGACCCTAAGTATTTTGCCCTAGTTTGAGATGTGAAAAAAAAATAAAAAATTAAGACTTGGCCTTAAAATATCTAGGCAGATAAAGGCTGTCAAAAAATGGTAAAATCAGATAAAGATTACATTGAGAAATTCAAAAAGAAGGCCTTTTTGTGCTACCAATGATACATTCCTACCAGAATACTTTAGAAGCTTTGGAATAAGCCAAGTAAAAGATTGGTCTTAAAGGGGTATTCTAAAAAATGTTTTAGAGTTAACTAGTGTGAGAAAGTTATACAGATTTGTAAATTACTTCTATTTAAAAAAAATCATAACCCTTCAGGTACTTGTCAGCTGCTGTATACCCCAGAGTAAGTTGTGTAGTTCTTTTCAGTCTGACCACAGTGCTCTCTGCTGACACCTCTGTCCATGTCAGGAACTGTCCAGAGCAGGAACAAATTAAAATAGGAAACCTCTCCTGCTCTGGACAGTTCCTGGTTCCTGACAGTGGTGTCTGCAGTGAGCACTGTGGTCAGACTGGAAAGGAGTACACAACTTTGCACAACTGTCACCAAATTGGAGCGAGAACGTGAAAAAAAAAACGCCAATTTGTAACTTTTTGGGGGTTTCCGTTTCTGCACAGTGCAATTTCCAGTAAAAATGACACCTGTTCTTTAATCTTTAGGTCTATACAGTTACAATGATACCCAATTCATATAGGTTTTATTTTATTTTACTACTTTAAAAAAATCCTAACTACATGCACCTAAATTAGTATATTTTAAATTGTGAACTTTTGACCCCTATAATTTTATTTTTCTGCCTATGGGGCTATATGAGGGCTAATTTTTTCCACCGTGGTCTGTAGTTTTTATCAGTACCATTTTTGTTTTGATGGGAATTTTTGATCGCTATTTATTAATATTTTTATAGTATATGAAGTGACCAATAATTCACCATTTTGGACTTTAGTATTTTCTTACCTGTACACTATAGACCGTGCGATTTAGCTAACCTTATATTTTAATAGTTCAGACATTTACGCATGCGGCAGTACCACATATGATAATTTTTTTTTATTACATTATTTTATTTTAAAAATGGGAAAGGGGGGGGTGATTTGAATTTTTATTAGGGCTGGGGTTATTTCACTTTTGTAAGAGCAGCAAATCGCCAAACAGACAACGGAGAGGCAAGGGAGGACCCTCTCGTCACCCGTTAAGCTGATCGAGACATCGCAATTATGTTGCCATAGTCCCGATCAGCTCTGTTGAGCTGCCGGGGCACTTTCACTTTCATTTTAGACGCCGCAATCAAATTTGATCGCAGTGTCTGAAGGGTTAATGCCGGGCATCGGCCCGCTTGATGGTGCCCGGCATTAGCCTTGGGTCCAGGCTGCCTGCTGGTGAGAATGGTTTAAACCCCGTTAAAGGGACCAGGATGTACATGTACATCCTTTGTACTTAAGTACCGGGGCATCAGGGCCTTAACCGGTTAAATAGAAGTAATTTACAAATCTGTTTAACTTAATGGTGCCAGTTGATTTGAAAACATTTCCACCAGAGTACCCCTTTAAAGTCCTTATACACGGGCTGATTATCAGGCAAAGAGTGTTCCTTGGTACTCGTTCAAATTAATCAGCTTATATATAAGGACTATCAATCAGCTGACAAACAAGCAAACATTTGTTTTCAACTGCACATCTGTCTAAAAATAGAATGCATTTAAAAGCAGCAGCTGGCAAAGCATGTTTTTGGGGGGCTTTTTGTACTGCTGCATTTATGTTTATGTTGCCTTTTTGCTGCATTTCTTTATTTAAGCATCGCCAGACTCAGTCAGATCCTTTATGACTAAGAAAGACTGTTGCAAAATCATGTTTCACCAGCTGCTACTCGTAAATGGACAATAAAAAAAAACGCATGCGTTTATAAAATGCATGCAGGTTTATAACTGCATTTTTTACTGCAGATCACAAACACAAATATGAGAACATAGCCTTAGTCATAAAGGATCTGACTGAGCCTGACAAAAGGAATCACAATACAAAGACCACACCAACAATTTTGGTTCTAATTGTGTAAACAAAGAAGTGCAGCAAAAGGGCAAAAAAAAATGCAAATATTGGAACACAGCCTAACAGAGTTAAACTTAAAGGGGTACTCTGCCACTAGACATCTTATCCCCTATCAAATCCCTGCTGTACCCGTTATTCGTTTAGAGCAATGGGAGCAGCGCCGGAGGCCGTCACACCCCCTACCATAGACTTGCATTGAGTGGGGCATGGCCGTGATGTCACGAGCCTCCGACTCGCATCACCAGTCATCTGGCACGGAGCGAAGTTCGCCCCGTCCACCGGATGTCTGGGGTGCCACAGCCAAGATCGCCGGGGTATCGAGCGGCAGGACCCCCATGATCAGACATCTTATCTTTGGTTAGCAGATAAGATGTCTAGGGGTTTTGTACCCCTTTAAAGAGTTTTTTTCAGGTAATAACTATTGACAGCCTATTCACAGTGCCCGCTCTAAACTGCGAAAAGAGCATTGCCGGTTGAGCTCCTATTCACTTCAAAATCTCTCATCTGTTACATAGAACCTGTCTAGGAGGAATTCCTATTTAGGCCACAATGGTGCAGCCACATATAGACATTGTACCTGTACCTTGGGTAAAATGTTGATTATTTTTATAGACGTATGCCTCTGTCTCTACAGTACCTTGAATTCTGGTGGAGTGCACAATGCACATGCAACAAATCCAGTCTGAACACTGCGACTTGAAAGTATAAAGGACTTGTAAGGTCTTTGCATCAACAATGAGAATGTCTTGATAGTGACCACAGCAGAGCAACCAGCCTTCCCCAGTCATTCGGAATGAACAGTGGTAGTACTGCCAGCCGGCAACAACAAAATAAGAATAATATTATTGAATGCCACACTGATTATTGTAACATGTTAGGGTTATACAATGGGATTGAAAGACTTTGTTTAAATATTGTTAGAGGAAAGGATAAACAACATCCATTAATCTATTGAACACACTTAATTGACTGGTACGGTACCAAGTAATGACTCCGTAAAGAATGTAGTAGTTTGTCTCTATTTTTCGGTGCAGTTGCTTTTTGCGACAATGTTTTGTGCCAAACCATATAGAAATTTTTTTACAAAGTGACACTGGAAGTTGTGATTGCAGTTGAAATCATGCAGTGGTCAGGAATTTATGATTTGCCACTTTTCAGTTTGTCGCATATTTTGGCACATCTACGCTTATATAGGCGCAATTCTACACCAGTCCTCAGTTGTCTTAGAAACTGACTGTGGACAGCATTATTAAAATGTCACACATTTGTCGCACAGGTTAAAAAATCACAAGTGTGTACAGACCAGCTGTTGAGGTTAGTCTTATGCAGTGGTAATGAATTTATCAACTGAGACTTTTTGTGAAAAGGCTCTAAACTACACCAGCCCAGACTTAGCGTAGCTTTTTGGTGTACGTGAAGAGTGAAATTTCAGAAAATGTGTGTCCTTCACAAAGTCACGCAAAAAAACATGAAAAAAAAAAGACCTAAAAAATGAACCACATCACACATATCTTGTGTAAATGCCCCCCCCCCCCCCCCCCCGTTCTTCAGAAAGCAGCAACAAAAGCATTGCCTTTATAATGATCAACAGAACGTTATATCAATGCTTCCTAGATGACTACAGGTAGAAGCATTGATGACCAAACTATCTATCTATCTATCTCATATCTATCTATTTGTCTATCTATCTATCAAAAGAGCTTTTGAGTGAAGAATATGAAGCACACGTATATATGAATTATTCTTTAGCGTAAGTAGTGCCATAATTTGGATTTCTGTGTCACTAAATAATTACATCTGAATACTTCAGGATGCCTTGAGCAGCCATTAATAAGGGTTAAAGGTCCTCACTAAGCTTTTCCATAACAAAACATTGTGACAAATCCATAATACTTACATAAATCGCCGTGTGCCTATATGGCTGCTTTGCATTCTCAATGCAGTGGCCAGTGTTGACGTTCCATACACACATTTCTCTGTAAGACACAACCTCATGTTATTTCTTCTCATTTTTACTTAGTTGGTTAGGACATTCCGTGATACTTTCTTTTTTAAGTTTAAACACTATATTTAAGTGAACACTTATCACTTATGTAGCGCTTTTGTTAGCGATTACTGGACTTGAAAACGTTGCTGTCATTAAGAAAACATGGCATACAGAATGTCTTTTCTTTTGTTTAGGTAATTACACCCTGCTGCCCAGCATCAAACTAACTTTAAGGCCATGCCTGGAATAAAACAAATTGTAGGTATACTGCCATTATGTCTCATCAAAGTGTCACTAGAAGTATCATTCTTCAGAACTACATCCTGGTGAAAATGGGTCATTTCACAGAACCTCAGCCATACATTTTAAAACACGTGTCTTGTGCTGTGCCTACGTTATTTCCAAAGACCATTATTTGATCCGAAAAGGAAACAGTGCCACCATGAGGATTATTTGATATTAGATTTAGGTCTTTGCAGCTCTGACATAAATCTAACTTTTAAGGTTAAAATAAAAGTGTTGGTATTATAAACTTCTTGTTATCAATTTTATTTTACAGTAACATTTCGATAAGAAAATAACCCATAGATCAACAGTTAATTCATAATAGTAATTCATAATAATTATTAATCAAAACTAGAATAATAGAAAAATTAATAAATAAAAGAATAAACAATTAAATTATTCACCCACAAGATGACATAGTGTTATATTAGAGGGGAAAAGGTTTATGCAGTAATATCAGGAAATATGACTTTACTGGGAGAGCATGGAATAGATGCATGGAATAGCCTTCCAGCAGTAGTGGTGGCTGCAAGCACACATGATATATATTATATATATATATATATATATATATATATATATATATATATATATATATATATTTATCCTTCATATAAGATAGGGCCAGAGTTTATTCAAAGTATTAAGGATATTGGGCAGACTAGATGAGCCGAATGATTTTTATCTGCCAACACATGGCAATAGACGCCAGATATTAGATTCACAACCCATTAGAAAAATCCACAATTTAAAGAATGCTTTATGTCTAACTCATAAACAGGTTAACACATATTCTAGATTTATTCTTAAAACATTAAAGGGGTACTCCGCCCCTAGACATCTTATTCCCTATCTAAAGGATAGGGGATAAGATGATCTCTCCTACAGCACCACAGTCATCCTGTGCACGGGGAAAAGTTTGCTCTGTGCCTGATGATTAGCAATGCAGCGCTGACGTCACAGCCACGCACACGTCATGACATCACGCCCTTCCTATCAATGCAAGTCTAATGCCTGATGGCAGCCACACCCTCTCCCATAGACTTGCATTAAGGGGCATACCTGTGACGTCACAAGCCTCCGGTGCCACAGCCGACGTTGTAAACGAACGCAGGGTGCTGTAGGGAGATCGCGAGGGGTCCGTATATGGCTGAGGTGAGCAAAAATCGGGCACTCCCGTATCCCAGCTGTATCCGGCCCGCATGTAATGCATTTAAATGAGCCGACCAGAGTCAAATGCTGACTCCGATCAGCTCCTTTTTGCCCCATATACGGTTTTCCCACCTGACCTAAAACCGTGGTCTACCATGGTTTTAGGTCGGGTTACAGATTTCTTAGCAACTTTACAAAACTTTGTCTCAAACACATATTAAATGTTAAATTTATACATACATACATACATACATACATGCTACAAAACATGTTAAATATGATACATTCCATGGCACATTTTGCTTGCAAATCATCCGTATTGGGTCTGGGAATTCCTGTTACCACCCATTCTGAAAATGCTCATCTTTTTTTTTTTTTTATTGTATTCATGAAAAGTGTGTAAACCTTCCAGAGGATTCACTTAAATTGTCAAATTCATTCTGGTTTCAACAGCTAATTCATATTCAGCCCTTTTACCTGCTGCAGAGAACATGGTCTAGTGAGGTTAAAGGGGTACTCCGCCCCTAGACATCATATCCCCTCCCATAGACTTGCATTGAGGGGCAGAGTGTGACGTCACACGGGGCGGAGTCGTGACGTCACGATCTTCCGTACTCGTGGTCGAGATGGACTCAGCCTGAGGACCTCCAGTGGTTCTGGAAGCCGTTAAAGCTGGGTGCCGCATGGTATTTCCCGGGGGTCCCCAGCAGCGTGACCCCGGCAATCTGACATCTTATCCCCTATCCTTTGGATAGGGGATAAGATGTCTAGGGGCGGAGTACTCCTTTAAGAAGTTTTGTCTTGTTATATTTTTTTTTTCATTCGGGTGCATTTTTCGGTTCTGTATTTTTTCTGTATAAAATTTTCGTTTTACTTAATTTCGTTTCATTACTCTGTTTTGTTCTTTTTCTTTTTTGCCCTTTTGCCAGGGTACCACAAAAAAGAAAAATGCTGTAGGGAGTTGTGAGAAACAAATTTTATTTTTTTGAAAGCGAAATTCTTTTTTATTTAGGAGCAGGGGACCATTATCGGGAGCCGGTGCAGGAAAAGAAGGGAGCCACAGAGATCGGAACATTGGAAGACAGGAAAGATACTGTATAATTTTATGTGATTTTTTAATACATGATGTAAGGTTGAATGAATGAATGAATGCTGCCTAAATTGTTGATGTGTTTGATGTGTTTGATTGACGAGTGATTTATGTATAAGGTGTCATGTTGTTTTTTTTAATTATATTTTTTATGTAGCTATTTATAGTACAATATCTGATTTTAATATATACTTAATGTTAATACATTTATTTTAATGTAATGTGTATTTTTTTTTTACATTTTAAATATGTAAGATAAGTGTTTTACACTTGCACTAACCCAGTGATTCCCTACCAGGGTGCATCCAGCTGTTGCAAAACTACAACTCGCAGCATGCCCTGACAGCCAAAGGCTGTCTGAGCATGCTGGGAATTGTAGTTTTGCAACAGCTGGAGACACCCCGGTTCCTTGGGAAACTGAAAACACTGGCTTAGCGCAAGTGTAAAACACATATCTAACATATTTTACATGTTCAAAAAAATACACATTACATAAAAATTAATGTATTAACAATAAGTTTATATTAAAAACACATTTACTATAAATAACTTAATTAAAAATACAATAAAAATAACCAACATGACACGTTATACATAAATTGCTCATCAATCAAACACATCAATAATTTGTGCAACATTCATTCAACATTACATCATGTATTAATAAATCACATAAAATTATATATTATCTTACCTGTCTTCCAATGTTCTGATCTCCGCGGCTCTCTTCTTTTCCATGCACCAGCTCCCCATAATGGTCCCCTGCTTCTAAACGTAAAATTATTTCTTTAAAAATATTAAAAATAAATCGTTTCTCACAATTTCGTAGGCATGTACAATTTGTTTTGTTACGAATTTGGATTCCTTCCGAAGTAAATATTTTGTACATTCGGATCAATCCGAAAGTACGAAATATGAACAATTCGGACAAAAACTGTTACGAAAATAATTGCACATGTCTAATGACATCAGATCCTAAGGAATATTAACCCATCCCTCATGGGCAGTGGTGTGCAGTTCACTTATATTCTTGTTCGGGTGCTGGAACTGCCATCTTCAAATCCCACCTAAAGTTTTCTATTGGGTTCAATTTAGGCAACTGTGATAGCTGCTGCAGAAATTAGCAGAACTTAAAACAAAGCCTTGGTGGACTTTGAGGTATGCTTGGCTTTACTGTCCTGTTAGAGGGTCCAATGATGCTCAAGCTCCAGCATCTTCACAGAAGGCATGATGTTTTCTGCTAGGATTTCACCCACTGATTGAATCCATCTTGTCCTAAACCTTCTGCAGGTTTCCAGTGCCAAAGAAAGCAAAGCAGCCCCAGAGCATCACGTGCAGTCCAATTACTGTAGGTAGGGTATTCTTTTCAGCATATGCCTCATTCTTCCTCCTCCAGACACACTGCTGATACATAGTCCTGAAAAAGTTCCAGTTTTGTTTCATCACTCCACAGGACAGAATCTCCAAGCCTTTGTGGCTTATTTGTTGACTTTTGTTTACTTTACTTAAGCCTTTGTGGCTTATTTGTTGACTTTTGTTGACTTTACTTTTGCTTTTGTGTCATTATAGGTGTATGTCGTGAAGTTTGGATACATAGACCTTCATTATTATGCTACTTACAGCAAAAAGAGAAACCTCATTGCCTGCTGCCATTAAATCTTGCTACGAGTCTTTTGCAGTAACTTGAGGGTTTTTGACCACCTGTCCCCTCGGGAATCTAGTGGCCGCTGGTTATAGCTTTCTTGTTCTGTTGTATTCTGTTGACTGTGTTTCTTTACTTTTGTTCTTGCAAACTATGCTTCCAACTGTATCTCCAAACATACAACATTCAATGACTGTGCTATCTTTTTGTATCCTTTCCCTTGTTTACACAAGGCAATGATCTCTTTTTAAGGTTTTTTATCCCAAGCACACCTGGGGCAACTAGTGAAGCCCTTGATGCATGAAACAACACCTGGTTTACAAATATGTGTTTTTTTTTTAAATTGCATGTTATGTTTAGTTGTGTTGAGCTATTTAAATTCTATTTATTTATTTTGTAAACAGTGAAAGTTGAATAATTGGTTGCAATTGTACCTCAGGGCAGAAGACATTTATACATTTCAGATGGCCCAGAGAATGTAAACTGAGCGGCAGACATGCAATGCTTGTTTCTCAGAAAGTACAGAAGCAGGAATTCATGCCTTTGACAGAACTGCCTGCTAAAATAAAATAAAAAGATTTGGATACATCTGACTTTTTGAGGAATTTTGGCGCTAAATCAGTTGTAAACAAATTATTTATCAGATGTGCATTGTATTGTATAGAATAGTCTCACACTTACCCATTTTCTGATCCACTAACCACATAAGGTTGTTTTTCAAAATCTCGAGCCTTTGCTAAGCAGGTTATAGCAGCAGTATGGCCAAATAGAATGGCTTTGGACGTAACCTAAAATGCAGGAAAAGTACATGACATAGTAATTAATGGGGTTTTAACCATGTGTGTGTATTAGGGTGCAGTATCCTTTGTTTGTCTAAAAACTGTTGCTTTACCTATATATTATTACTAGTGTTCTCATCATACACAATAAGAAACACAGTCAAACTTTGAGACCCATAGGGCCAAATCTTCTTATTTAAGAGATGTGAACCATAAAATTATACTCTCCAATGACTGATTCTCTCATTCCAAACAGACTCAGTCAGTATTCTCAAATAATTACAATTCTGCTGGTCAAACCAAGACCTAAATGAAACGGAATTTCAGATCACTGATGCCAGACATATTTTTAATAGGAAACTATTATTTATTAATATGAGTTTTCCAAAATTCCAAATAGTGTTGAAGTCAAAAGACATGGCTTTCTAGCTGTTAGGAGAGATCAACAAAACAGCTATGCGGTAATAATCTCTGTGTTATAGTATATTGGGGGTAGATAAATAAAGACTGTATTTAGTACAGGCCACTACATTTTTGATTTAGCAATGTAATCCATAACATCACATTTAAACATTTTTTTTATAACAATATTACTAGTATATCAAATTTAGTTTTGTATCATATGCGTTTATAGTTTGTGCAACCTAAACATTAGACACCATTGCAGATAGGTTTCGTATCTTTTCAAGTTATTACTAGTTGTTGTCATCATTAATATTGATGGAATTATGCAGAAATGCTTGGCAGGGTATTGGGCGATACAGGGTGTGCATACAGTTTATCAATTATTAGTAAGGACAATGGTAGTTGCAATAGTGGCAAATTATTGAAATCTGTTTTTTTTTTATAACTGGAAAGATAAGTGCTGGATACCTCCTTCCTGGTATAACTGTGTAACCCTCTACCAGTGTAGTGCTTTCCATGGCACTGTTCCTAAAAGAGTATTCTAGAGGACATTTTTTTTTTTTTTTTAAATCAACTGGTTATGTTTACCTAAGAATCTTAAGTGCCTTCCAGCACATCTTATCTCCTGAATGCGCTGGAGGAAGTTGTGTAGTTCTTTCCAGTCTGACCACAATGAACTTTAGGAAGGCAAAGTTTGACCAACTCAGAGAAGCCCTTAACAATATAAAATGGGATAATGTCCTCAAAAACAAGAATACTGACACTAAATGGGAGACTTTTGAAAATATCTTAAACTCTCACTGTAAGATGCATATACCTTATGGGAATAAAAGGGTCAGAAATAAAAGAAAACCAAGATGGCTGAATAAAAATGTTAAGGGGGCAATAAATGACAAAAATAAATCATTTAAACTACTAAAACAGGACGGCAGTGAAGAAGCATTAAAAAGCTATAGAGAAAAATGTAAAATATGTAAAAAACAGATAAAAGCTGCAAAAATAGAGACATAAAGACTCATTGCCAAAGAGAGTAAAACTAACCAAAAATGTTTTTTAACTATATAAATAGCAAAAAGGTTAAAAATTTAAGTGTAGGCCCTTTAAAAAATTATAAAGAAGAAATTATAAACGGGGATCAGGAAAAAGCAAATATATTAAAAAATTCTTCACTGTATTCACCGAGGAAAATTAAATGTCAGGTGAAATACAGCGAGATAAGGCAAACTCCCCTTTACAGGTCACCTGTCTAACCCAGGAAGAAGTACAGTGCCACCTACAAAAAATCAAAATAGACAAATCACCAGGTCCAGATGGCATTCACCCCTGTGTTCTAAAGGAATTAAGTATTGTAATAGACAGACCCTTATTTTTTATATTCATGGACTCTATAGTAACAGGGACTGTTCCCCAGGACTGGCGCATGGCAAATGTGGTGTCGATATTTAAAAAGGGGACAAAAGGTGACCCCGGAAATTACAGGCCTGTTAGTTTGACCTCGGTTGTATGTAAATTGTTTAAGGGTTTTCTAAGAGATGCTATTTTGGCTTTATGAGGGATCGGTCCTGCCAAACTAACCTGATCAGCTTTTATGAGGAGGTGAGCTCCAGACTGGACCATGGGCAATCGCTGGATGTCGTATATCTGGATTTTTCCAAAGCATTTGATACGGTTCCACATAAACGGTTGGTGCATAAAATGAGAAGGATGGGTCTGGGGGAGAATGTGTGTAAGTGGGTAAGTAACTGGCTCAGTGATAGGAAACAGAGGGTGGTTATTAATGGTACTTATTCTGATTGGGTGACTGTAACTAGTGGGGTACCACAGGGGTCAGTATTGGATCCTGTCCTATTTAATATATTCATTAATGACCTTGTAGAGGAGTTAAATAGTAAAATAGAAATCTTTGCAGATTATACTAAACTCTGTAAAGAGGTAAACACAATAGAGGACAGGGCACTGTTACAAATGGATCTGGATAGGTTGGAGGCTTGGGCTGGGAAGTGGCAGATGAGGTTCAACACTGATAAATGTAAGGTAATGCACATGGGGAGTAAAAAGCTGGCCTGGGATTATGAATTAAATGGGAGCACACTAGGGACGCCTGACGTGGAAAAGGACTTGGGAGTTTTAGTTAAATGTAAATTTAGCTGTAGTGACCAGCGTCGGGCAGCTGCTGCCAAGGAAAATTAAATCATGAGCTGCATCAATAGGGGCATAGATGCCCACGACAAGGAAATAATTATTCCGCTGTACAAATCACTAGTCAGACCACACATAGAATACTGTGTACAGTACTGGGCACCAGTGTACAAGAAAGATACAGTGGAGCTGGAGAGGGTTCAAAGACGGGCAACCAGGGTAATACGGGGAATGGGAGGACCACAGTACCCAGAAATATTATCAGAATTAGGGTTATTTAGTTTAGAAAAAAGAAGCCTTAGTGGAGACCTAATAACTATGTATAAATATATCAGGGGGCAGTACAGAGATCTCTCCCATGATCTATTTATACCCATGACTGTATCTATAACAAGGGGGCATCCTCTCCCTTTAGAGGAAAGAAGGTTTCTACACCAGCAAAGACAGGGGTTCTTTACTGTAAGAGCAGTGAGACTGTGGAATTCTCTCTCGGAGGAGGTGGTCATGGGGAACTCTGTAAAAGAATTTAAAGGGGTCTCGATGCATTTTTGGAGAGTAAGAACATTGCTGGTTATGTAAATTAGAATTATAGGGACAGAACATTGATGCAGGGATTTATTCTGACTGCCATATTTGGAGTGGGGAAGGAATTTTTTACCTCTAGTATGAGGTTTTATTTTGCCTTCCTCTGGATTAACTCAGTAGGGACTCATTAGGAATATAGGTTGAACATGATGCTCTGGTCTTTTTTCAACCTTATGAACTATGTTACTATGTTACAGTGCTCTCTGCTGACACCTCTGTCCATGTCAGGACCTGTCCAGAGCAGGATAGGTTTGCTATGGGCATTTGCTCATATTCTGGACAGTTCCTGACATGGACAGATGTCTCAGCAGAGAGCACTGTGGTCAGACTGGAAAGAAATACACAACTTCCTCTGGGGTATACAGCAGCTGTAAAGTACATGAAGGGTTATTATTTTTAAATAGAAGTAGTGTACAAATCTGTATAACTTTCTCACACTAGTTGATTTGAAAACATTTTTTTTCTTCCACTGGAGCCCCATTAAGACCAATCTTTTACTTGGCTTATCCCAAAGCTTCTAAAGCATTCTGGTAGGAATGGATCATTGGTGGCACAAAAAGAATACAGCAGCTGATAAGTACTGGTAGGATTAGGATATTTAAATATAAATAATTTACAAATAAAACTAATTTACATTTTTTCCTTGGGAGTACCCCTTTAACGAGTGCCTATCTGATGTCCCAGTATGGGATATAGTCCTGTACAGTACTTGGGCCCTGTCAGGTTGAGTCCCTCTGTGTCCTAGGGGCCCTCCTGCAGTGTCTCCCCCATGGTAATATATATTATGTATAGTGTTATGTGTGTTATGTATAAAGGACCTTTAAGAACCTTTGAGTTAGTCACATGATAGCGTGTTCACAATATGTGTTTGTTATCCAGAGAGCACCAGCTAACCAGGTGACCTGCAACCATTACAATCTCTCTCTTGATCCTGAGGCACAGTAAAGACCAGACATCTCAGAGCTAGTGTCCAGCATATCTGGAGGCCTCAAGCCTACAGCATGTCAAATGTTATCTACAAAAATGTCTAGCATAAAAATAACTAGTGTTATGGGGAGAAGTGTGTAATGCAAAGGGACCCCAGTAGTCAAGGCATTGGGCGGAAAGCCTCCGGCAACTCAATCCGCCTAATTTTATGTCATGTATAAAGTGTTGTCATGCATAGTCAAATGTCATAGTATGCATAGCCATAGTCTCATGTTATGATACAAATAGTCATAGTCCATAAGTCGTGTTATACCATAGTCATAGGTATGTTGTTATAATATATTGTTATGTTATTGCATAATCAGTTTTCGTTAAACAACAGTCTGGAAATGGACGTTGGGTTACAATGCCCCAGGACTGCATTCGGCCTCAAGGCCGCTTTGCTCCTCAAGCCCGACAGGACTATTCGTCATGGGCGACTTCTGTTAACTAGGGGGGTTTGTGATGTCCCAGTACGGAATATAGTACTTGGGCCCTGTCAGGTTGAGTCCCTCTGTGTCCTAGAGGCCCACCTGTAGGGTCTCCCCCATAAAAATATATATTATGTGTAGTGTTATGTGTGTTATGTATAAAGGACCTTTAAGGACCTTTGAGTTAGTCACATGATAGTGTGTTCACATGATGTCTTTGTTACCCAGAGAGCACCAGCTAACAGGTGACCTGCAGCTTGACCTATGGGCTTCTGGCTCAGCCCCCCTTTATAAGAGGGGCAGCCATTACAATCTCTCTCTTGATCCTGAGGCACAGTAAAGAACATATGTCTCAGAGCTAGTGTCCAGCACATCTGGAGGCCTCAAGCCTACCTACAGCCACATGTCAGTAAGTCAACTCATCTATGTCTGCTGTCACTACCTAAAGTCAAGTTAAGTCTATAATCAAGTCTGTTATAGTCAGCGTGGCTGTCCTAAAGTCTGTCAAATTCACTACAAGTCCCAGCAAGCTGTGAGGAACTTCTGTGTTACTGGCCACCTCTCTGGGATCCTGGCCTAGCAGTAAAGACTATTTCCATCTGTGTACCTAAGTAAAGCTACCATTAACTCTTACCTGGTCTTGGACTATTATTGCCCTGTCTAACCTTGGGATAGCGGTACTACTGTTTGGGTGGTTACCGGAAAAACCACACCCTGGCGTCACGAACATTTAGGGGTTAAAGGGGTTATCCACCATAAGATTATTGTAGTACGTACCTGGCAGGCAATAATGGACATGCTTAGGAAGGATCTGCACTTGTCTTGGGGCTAAATGGTTATGTTGTGAGATTACCATAATACTGTGGCTAGCTTTTTGTGAACTGGTATTTCCTGTTTCAGTTTTCTTTTTTTGACTACAAATACCATAATTCCATTTTCCTCCCTCCCACACATCAGCCACCCCACCCATTAAAACATAAGCTTGAGCATGAGCTTCATCCATTCAAAAGACCTGAGGTTTTCAATCAGAGTGCCTACAGCTGTTGCATTAGTTGCAGATTGATCTCTCTCCCACCAAGCGATCCCTCCACCCATTGAAGCAGACAGGCTCCCTGTCATCAGCTGACTAGTGAGTCAGGTCTCGGCAGCACTGCAACCTGGGAAAAATCTGAGACAACAGTCATTTTGTATGCTGTTAAAAATAAATATTGGGGTGAAAATCACTGAAGAATTGTGATAAAATTGTCACACACAGGTACAGACACAATATTATGAACTACATGAACTTTACAGCCCCTGTAGCATAGTAAAAAAGAAAAAAAAAATTCTGGAATATCCCTTTAATAACACCTGCCCCTTGGCTATAATGTCTGCCCCATACACCTTTGCACCCAGAGACACCACACCTAAATGCAAGAAAACAGTGAGCTGTGTTTTCTTCTTCAATGCATTCATTTTAAATGCAGTCTACCACACACAAAATAGCTCTCACACAGCTCAGTAGATGAAAGATTAATTATTTATAGAACTCATATGGTAAAATGAAGGCTCCTATAAAAAGTATGCCTTATATCACCAAAAATAAGCCCTCAAATGACAATAAAGAAAATAGTTGACATGATAATAAAAAAAAAGGAACATTGTGAAAATGTGTTATGTGCTTAGCTTATGTATACATAACTTAAGGTATAAGAGCACAAGACATGCTTACTAGTTAAAGGGGTTATCCAGGAATCAAGAAACAGAGCTTATTTCTTTCAAAAACCACTCCCTGTCTGTCTCTAGGTTGGGTGTGGTTCAGCAGCTCAGTTTGATTGAAGTGAATGGAGCCAAGTTGTAATACCACACCCAACCTGAAGGCAGACGGGAACGGTTTTTAAAAGAAATAATCTCTGTTTTTTTATTCCTGGATAACCCCTTTAAGGTTATCTTCCCCCCCCCCCCCCCCAGACAGATCTCCTAACCTGTACAAGTAAGTAAATAGGACTTATCAACTTATCACCCATATCTAAATGTGCTGACATTATTGTTGCCCAAGTTTTTGGACAGCTCGGAGTATGTGTTGTGCTTAAATCATAGTCAGAATGAAAGACAAATGTGAGATTGAGCTGTAGAATATTATTTCTTTACCCCTTATAGACGCACCCCAATTGCACTGACAAAAAGGGGCCTGCCATGACTAATAACAATTTTCTGTGTTGCCTTTATATAGAATGTATACCATTGTCTGAAGAAGCAAACCTAAAGGGTACCAGCTGAGTGTATTTCCTTAAAAACACAAATTTTTTTCTTTGTTCCTACATTTAATTTGCATGTTTGGGGTCTATTCACAAGTACAGTATACTGTGCATATTTGATGTGCAGGATTTGATGTGCAGGATTTTATTCTGCAGATTTCAATATAAACTAAATGACAGAACACAGTTTCAAATCCTGCTCATCAAATATGCGCAGGATACTGTATATGTGAATGTACCCTTACTGTTTTCATTTACAAACCTTCATGTCCATTGACAAATGCCAAAGACATATTTGACCCTCCAGACTTCCAGTGACGATTGTCTTCTGATCATCTGTTATCATCATTGCTGTAATACTGTGAGCAGGGGCCTGGTTTCCCCATAATGCTACTGCCTGGGTAGTGCTCTTCATCATGAGCTTGACCTGCAATAATAGAAGTCTGAATTAGGAACTTTTTAAGAATTTTTTGCCTAATTTAGAGTATTACTGATATTAAAAAACCAAAAAAAAAAAACAAAACACAAACAAACCTTAAGACATGACAAAAAAAATTTGATCAACTGGGGTCTGGGTGCTGAGAGCCTACCAATCACTGGAATGAGTGAAGAGCAGAGCTAAGTTACGTGCTTCTCTCCCAGTTTTTCTCCACACTGGAGGAGACAGCCCCTAGACTTTCTCCAGAATCCTTCTGCCGTCAGGAGAAATATGGGGAGAGAATCACTTAGAAATTGCTTTGCCCCACTCATTCTAGTCATCAGTGGGGCTGAGCACCCAGACTACAAATGACGTTTTTTAAAACAACAGTAACAGTTTTACTAAGTAGAGACACATATGTAATGTAATTACATAACTTAGGCAATATCTGGGTTTCAGTGCATGTAAATGTATGGTACCACAGTAAATCTTTAAAAAAAGTTTAAGAGTTTTCACCATGCATCGTCTGTTCTGCTCTGCTCCATTGTGGGAAATAGCAACCTCTATGAAGAAAGTGTGCACATCTAGTTCTATATACATCAAAATGTCACATAGCTCTGCAGTATTTTTGGTGAAACTCAATAGGCATGATACAGTAGATATATCTCTGCCTTATACTACCTACATGTACAACAATAATGCTACCAAATGTTGTCTGTTATTACAACTCTTCTTAGCCACACTCTTTTATTTTGTGACACTTTAAAGGTTTAGGATAAAGTAAACTTGGCACACCAATAGATGCAAAATTGAGTATTTTATTAGCAATCCAAAAATAAACCTTTATTTTTGGATTGCTAATAAAATACTCAATTTTGCATCTATTGGTGTGCCAAGTTTACTTTATCATTGATACTAAGGATTGGGATTCCTACTTAGAGCACCCAGATCATTGGAGTGTGACGTAATTGTCATCAACTTTAAAGGTTTATACCAATTTTTAAAAACATTTTTGTCCCCTCCCCTCCCCCCCCCAAAAAAAATAGCTATACTTACCTACCCCCATTTCCCTGCAGGTCCTGGTGTAGCTCCCATTTCATCTGCTTCTGCTGCTCCCATCATCTGACTGCTTCTAAAATGACAGAGCTGAAAGCAGGACCAGCTAGCACATCCAATCACTAGCTGCAGCAGTGTTCCCTCTCAACCAGTGATTGACTGAGCCAGTAGGTCCTGTTCTGAGCTCTCGTCTTAGAATTAGGGGACCTGAGGGGGAATGGGGGTAGGTGGGTATAGGTTTTTGTTTTTATTAGCCACAGCCATATAGATTTTATTTAATGCCAGAATACCCCTTTAAAACTGTTGAGTAGATTTAAAAATATGAATAATTATAATACACTTTTCATGTACTCATTTTTAAGCTGCAATTCACATTCCAAACTGCTTTTAGGTCAAGCAGACACCAAGGAGGTACCTTTGATATATCTGTCTGTACTTTGATAGCTTAAAATGCTATTTTAATGCTGATTTTATTCTCTGGTGCCAAGTGTCAAAAGCATTCCCAAGCCCCTGAAGTGCTGAGGACTGAAACACGTCCTCACTCCCTCTCACCCCTGTCCCTGCTTGATTTTCACCTAGAAGCCAAGCCGTATTTTCCGATCTCACTTCTGTGCTGTGCATGAGTGCAGGTGTGAGATTTGCAAACAGGGCTCGGCTTCCACTTGTCAATCAAGCAGGGACAGTGAAGGGAGAGTGGGGCAAGAATGTATTTTAGTCCCCAACACTTCAGGGGCTTGGGAACACTACTTTGCACCTGTCAGCATTATTCTATGTTATGAAAACACAGATAAATATGGGAAAGGTACCATGTGTATCCTTGCTCTAACAGTGGCAGTAGTTTGGAACATGAATTGCAGCTGACAGTGTATTAGATTTGCCTGTTTTTTTTTGGTTTTTTTAAGCATATATATTGGTTTTTTTTTCTTTTACAAAGTAACTTATTAGCATAAAAATGGCTATAGGTATTTGTATAGCATTCATAGTGGCAGTGATGTAAAATAACGCTATCGCCATGAACCTGCAATCTACATTTTAGAGCTATGTGGCCCTTTCAACTTGTGCTCCCGGCTTACACAGTCAGTGAGCTGCTATGCTATAAAGCAGTTTGTTAAACACAAATAGTTTTCTGTCAGATGGATTCATACTCCAGCAGTTATTTGTTATGCACAGCATTGATTAGTGGCAGGGCTCCAATGCCAATTATGATGCGTAAAAGAAGATTTAGACTTACTCCCTGGTCAGTACTCCCGCAGTACCCGATTCAACCCTCTACAGCTTGTACTGTGCTAGCTTACTGTCATTCACTTTCATACAGGTCACACAAATACCCCTGACAACTGCATTATACAATATACATATAAAACACTGTACAGAAAAGATCGGAACAACTTCATGTGAGAGAATTTACCCACAGCTGCTTTCAATTATTATCAGATTCATCCTTCTTCTTAAGCAAGGGAATCTGATAAAAGAAAAATGTTCTGCATTTGCTTCCAGTGTAATTTCCATATACAACCAGCTGGTATATCATCACATGTATACCTTAGCATTAGATAATAGATTATGCATTTGAATGAAAATTTATTCTTTAATATGTTGTTGTAGACAAATAGTGTATTTCAACTCCAGAAATGTTCTAGTAGTTATCTGAAAGGATGTGTGGAATAGTTTTTTTCATTTTGTCTGGCAAAATATAGTCTGATCAGCAATATTCCTGCTTTTGCAGGACTCTCACTGCCTATCCTAGGAGTCCTGTCAGGATTTACTCTTTTTATTTAGAACTCCTGTCCAAATAATATAAATCTATATATTAAAAAAGAGCTCAGCTTACTTCCCTCTATCATATTCTGCCCTCAGATGGAGCGGCAGAAATCACCTGACAGGTTTACGTTAACCCCATGGGTTTTTCCATTTTTACACTTTCATTTTTTCCTCATCACCTTCTAAAAATCATAACACTTTCAATTTGGTACCTACAGACTCATTTGAGGGCTTATTTTTTGTGTCACCAATTGTACTTTATAATGACATCAATCATTTTACCAGAAAAATATATACTTTTGGGGTTTCCCATTCTACACACTTTTTTTTTTTGTAAAAATGACACCATACATTTTTTTTGTAGAGCCATATGTTTACAATGATACCCAATTTATATAGGTTTTCTTTATTTTACTACTCAAAAAATTATAACTACATGCACCAAAATTAGTATGTTTAAAATTGTCCTCTTCTGACCCCTATAACTTTTTACATTTTCTGTATACGGGGTGGTATGAGGGCTCATTTTTTGTGCCATGATTTGAAGTTTTTATCGATACCATGATTGTTTTGATTGAACTTTGTGATCACTTTTTATATATTTTTTTAGGGTATACAAAGTGACAAAAAATACGCAATTTTGGACTTTGGAATTTTTTTACGTGTACGCCATTGAACATGCAGTTTAATGAATCTTATCTAATATTTTTATAGTTCAGTTTATGCACATGGTGATACCACATATGTTGATTTTTATCATGTTTCTATATTTTTTAATATGAAATTTGGGGAAAATTTTTTTTTTTAAACTTTTAATAAGCAAGGCGTTAACCCCTTAAGGTTTTTGCAATTTTGTTTTTTCCTCCTTACCTTTAAAAAATCATAACTCTTTCAATTTTGCACCTAAAAATCCATATGATGGCTTATTTTTTGCGCCACCAATTCTACTTTGTAATGACATCAGTCATTTTACCCAAAAATCTACGGCGAAATGGAAAAAAAAATAATTGTGAGACAAAATGTTTTTTTTTTAACCCCTTCAGGACCAAGCCCATTTTGGCCTTAAGGACCAGAGCGTTTTTTGCACATCTGACCACTGTCACTTTAAACATTAATAACTCTGGAATGCTTTTAGTTATCATTCTGATTCCGAGATTGTTTTTTCGTGACATATTCTACTTTAACATGGTGGTAAATTTTTGTGGTAACTTGCATCCTTTCCTTGTGAAAAATCCTAAAATTTGATGAAAAATTTGAAAATTTTGCATTTTTCTAACTTTGAAGCTCTCTGCTTGTAAGGAAAATGTATATTAAAAATAAAAAAATTTTTATTCACATATACAATATGTCTACTTTATGTTTGCATCATAAAAGTGACGAGTTTTTACTTTTGGAAGACACCAGAGGGCTTCAAAGTTCAGCAGCAATTTTCCTATTTTTCACAAAATTTTCAAACTCACTATTTTTCAGGGACCAGTTCAGGTTTGAAGTGGATTTGAAGGGTCTTCATATTAGAAATACCCCACAAAAGACCCCATTATAAAAACTGCACCCCCCAAAGTATTCAAAATGACATTCAGTCATCATTTTAACCCTTTAGGTGTTTCACAGGAATAGAAGCAAAGTGAAGGAGAAAATTCACAATCTTCATTTTTTACACTCGCATGTTCTTGTAGACCCAATTTTTGAATTTTTACAAGGGGTAAAAGGAGAAAATGTATACTTATATTTGTAGCCCAATTTCTCTCGAGTAAGCACATACCTCATATGTCTATGGAAAGTGTTCGGCGGGCGCAGTAGAGGGCTCAGAAGGGAAAGAGCAACAAGGGGATTTTGGAGAGTACGTTTTTCTGAAATTGTTTTTGGGGGGCATGTTGCATTTAGGAAGCCCCTATGGTGCCAGAACAGCAAAAAACCCTCACATGGCATACCATTTTGGAAACTAGACCCCTTGAGGAACATAACAAGGAATAAAGTGAGCCTTAATACCCCACAGGTGTTTCACGACTTTGGCATATGTAAAAAAAAAATTCTTTTTTTTCACAAAAATGTGTGTTTCCCCCCAAATTTCACATTTTTCCAAGGGTTAATAGCAGGAAATACCCCCCAATATTTGTAACCCCTTCTCTTCTGAGTATGGAGGATCCCCATAAGTTGACCTGAAGTGCACTATGGGCGAACTACAATGCTCAGAAGAGAAGGAGTCATATTTGGCTTTTTGAGAGCAAATTTTGCTCGGGGGGCATATCGCATTTAGGAAGCCCCTATGGTGCCAGAACAGCAAAAAAAAAAAAACACATGGCATACCATTTTGGAAACGAGACCCCTTGAGGAATGTAACAAGGAATAAAGTGAGCCTTATTACCCCACAGGTGTTTCACGAATTTTGCATATGTAAAAAAAATAATAATAATTTCCACTAAAATGTGTGTTTCCCCCCAAATTTCACATTTTTGCAAGGGTTAATAGCAGGAAATACTCCCCAATATTTGTAACCCCTTCTCTTCTGAGTATGAAGGTACCCCATAAGTGGACCTGAAGTGCACTATGGGCGAACTACAATGCTCAGAAGAGAAGGAGTCATATTTGGCTTTTTGAGAGCAAATTTTGCTCGGGGGGCATATCGCATTTAGGAAGCCCCTAAGGTGCCAGAACAGCAAAAAAAAAAACACATGGCATACCATTTTGGAAACGAGACCCCTTGAGGAACGTAACAAGGGATACAGTGAGCATTTGCCCCCCACTGGTGTCTGACAGATCTTTGGAACAGTGGGCTGTACAAGTTTTCATTTTCACGGACCACTGTTCCAAAGATCCGTCAGACACCTGTGGGGGGTAAATTCTCACTGCACCCCTCATTACATTTCGTGAGGGGTGTCGTTTCCGAAATGGGGTCACATGTGGGGTTTTGTTTTTTTTGCGTTTGTCAAAACCGCTGTAACAATCAGCCACCCCTGTGCAAATCACCTCAAATGTACATGGCGCACTCTCCCTTCTGGGCCTTGTTGTGCGCCCCCAGAGCACTTTGCGCTCACATATGGGGTATCTCTGTAGTCGGGAGAAATTGCGTTACAAATTTTGGGGGGCTTTTTTCCCTTTTACCTCTTGTGAAAATGTAAAGTATAGGGCAACATCAGCATGTTAGTGTAAAAAATTTAATTTGTTTTACACTAACATTCTGGTGTAGACCCCAACATTTCCTTTTCATGAAGGGTTAAAGAAGAAAAAGCCCCCCAAACCTTGTAACGCAATTTCTCCCGAGTACGGCGATACCCCATATGTCGCCCTAAACTGTTGCCTTGAAATACGACAGGGCTCCAAAGTGAGAGCGCCGTGCGCATTTGAGGCCTAAATTAGGGATTTGCATAGGGGTGGACATAGGGGTATTCTACGCCAGTGATTCCCAAACAGGGTGCCTCCAGCTGTTGCAAAACTCCCAGCATGCGTGGACAGTCAACGGCTGTCCGGCAATACTGGGAGTTGTTGTTTTTCAACAGCTGGAGGCTCTGCTTTGGAAACAGTGGTGTACCGGACGTTCTTATTGGGGGAGGGGGGCTGTGTAGGGGTATGTGTATATGTAGTGTTTTTAACTTTTTATTTTATTTTATTTTGTGTTAGTGTAGTGTAGTGTTTTTAGGGTACAGTCACATGGGAGGGGGATTACAGCGAGTTTCCCAGCGCAAAATTTGCTGCATCTCAAGATGCGAGAAACCCACTGTAAAAGCCTCGCCCATGTGAATGTACCCTGGGGGGGGGGGGGGGGGGGGGGGCACCAGCTGTTGCAAAACCACAACTCCCAGCATGCATGGTCTGTTAGTGCATGCTGGGAGTTATAGTTTTGCAACAGCTGGAGGCACACAGGTTAGGAAACACTGAGTTAGAAACAGACAATGTTTCCCAACCAGTGTGTCTCCAGTTGTTGCAAAACTACAACTCCCAGCATGCCCAGACAGCTGAAGGGCATGCTGGGAGTTGTAGTTCGGCAACATCTGAAGGGCCAGATGTTGCTGAACTAAAACTCCCAGCATGCCTGGACAGTCAGTGCATGCTGGGAGTTGTAGTTTTGCAACAGCTGGAAGAGCACAGATTGGAGACCATTATACAATGGTCTCCAAACGGGGGCCCTCCAGATGTTGCAAAACTACAACTCCCAGCATGCCCAGGCAGCCAAAGGCTGTCTAGGCATGCTGGGAGTTGTAGTTTTCAGACTCCTAGAAGCAGCAGTGAAGATCTTCACTGCTGCCTCTGAGGACCACATACTTACCCGTCGCTGCTCGTCCACGTGGCCGGTCCCGCGCTGCTCCTCGGTCCCGCCGCTGGATCAGGTAAGTCCGCCGGTCCCCACGTGTTCCCCCCGAATGCCGCAGGTCCCCGCGAGCCCCCGCAGCCTTCGTCCCCTGTTCTGCCCGACTTCCAGGGGCGGGCAGTGCGGGGGATCTGAACTTTCACCCCAGATCACTGTGATTGGTCCACAGGGACCAATCACAGTGATCACTGACCAGGACCATCAATGGATGGTCCTGGGGGTGAAGCAGAAGTTGTCCCCTGCTGGAAACAGCAGGACTTCTGCCAGTTAACCCGTGCGATGCTGCGCATCGCCGGGTTAACTGAATGTCATTTATAAACGCCGGGATGCGCGAACGCACTGCACAACCCGGCGTTTATATATGACATTCTGCGGGAAGGGGTTAAATGCCGTTTTGTAAATTTTGGGGGCTTCCGTTTCTACACAGTACATTTTCCGGTAAAAATGACACCTTATCTTTATTCTGTAGATCCATACAATTAAAATGATACCCTACTTATGTAGGTTTGATTTTGTAGTACTTCTGGAAAAAATCATAACTACATGCAGGAAAATTTATACGTTTTAAATTGTCATCTTCTGACCCAAATAACTTTTTTATTTTTCCGCGTATGGGGCGGTATGAGGGCTCATTTTTTGTGCCGTGATGTGAAGTTTTTAGCGGTACCTTTTTTGCATTGATAGGGCTTATTTTTTCATGATATAAAAAGTGACCAAAAATGCACTATTTTGGATTTTTGGATTTTTTTTGCGCATACGCCATTGACCGTGTGGTTTAATTAATTATATATTTTTATAATTCGGACATTTCCGCACGCGGCGATACCACATATGTTTATTTTAATTTTTTATGGGAAAAGGGGGGTGATTCAAACTTTTATTAGGGAAGGTGTTTAACCCCTTGGGGACGGAGCCCATTATGACCCTAAGGACGGGAGCATTTTTTGCAAATCTGACCACTGTCACTTTAAGCATTAATAACTCTGGAATGTTTTTACTTATAAATTAGATTCTGAGATTGTTTTTTCGTGACATATTCTACTTTATGTTAGTGGTAAATTTTCGGCGATACTTGCATCCTTTCTCGGTGAAAAATTTGAAAATTTCATGAAAAATTTGAAAATTTAGCATTTCATCCTTAAGTACCAGGACGCAAGGGCGTATGCATACACCCTTCGTCCCCAACAGGTTAATGATCTTTATTCACTTTTTTTTTTCACTTTATTTTTGCAATGTTATAGCTCCCATAGGGACCTATAACCCTGCACACACTGATCTTTTACATTGATCAGTGGTTTCTCATAAGAAACCACTGATCGATGATTCTGCCGCTTGACTGCTCATGCCTGGATCTCGGCGATTGGACAGCATGGAGGCAGGTAGGGACCCTCCGACTGTCATGTAAGCTGTTCGGGAAGCCGCAAGATCCCGAACAGCTCCCTGAGCTAACCGGCATGATTTTACTTTCACTTTAGACACGGCGTTCAACTTTGAATGCTGGGTCTAAAGGGTTAATAGTGCGCTGCACCGCGATCACTGCCGCGTGCTATTAGCCACGGGTCCCGGTCGTGGCTCCGCGTTATAGAACGGGAGCGGACTCATGACGTATCGGTACGTCATGGGTCCTTAAAAGGTTAATGTATGTGTTTTTTTTTTTACACTTTTAGTCCCCTTAGAGGACTTTTAGGAGGAATTATTTGATTCCTCATACAGATTAATGTGGTTCCATAGAATCACATTGATCTATGTGCTCTGCGCTCGATTGATAAAACCTGGTCCTGCCAGGCTTTATCATTCAAAGTGCAGCAGCCGACACAGGATCACCCCCCCACGATCACGCTTGTGGGGGGCGATCCACCTCACTGAACCACCAGGGAGCAGTTAAAGGGTGAATAGCCGGATGTGGCGATTGCAACATGTCGGCTATTAACGATGGCCCTCCACTACAAGAATAAGCTGAGGGCCAGCTGGTATGACGCAGGCTCGAGTTGGGAGCCCACGGCATACCCCGTTGACGGCACAAGGACGTGTATGCACGTCCGTGGTCGTTAACCAGTTTAAGGGAATCTGTAATCAGTTTCATACTGCCCAATCCACTGGCAACATACATGAATGACAGGCTCCCTTATTACAATGATATAACATTCACTGGTTCATAGCATTTCAGAGGTTCATAGTTATAAGATCTATTGGGAACAGGGATCCATGTCACTAGGACGGTCAAGCCCTGATTGATTGATGTGTTTCTATATCCAGAAAGGGAAATATCTATCAATCAAGACCATAGGGGAGGAACCAATGGGGATGGCCCTGGTCACTTAGAGCCCATTTCTGAATGATGTTATTACTATGATTTCTCTAAAATGCACCTGCACGTCAGGGTGAATCCTACAGTACATCCCTATAATAAGGGAGCCTTTCCCAGTAGCATGCTGTCCATAGTTTTTGAAGCATGAAATTGATATAAGAGTATGAATCAGCATCAGAAGGTCCGATCGGCGCCTTACCCTCAGATGCCATATAAGCTCCCACCAGAAAACTCCCCCACAGTGCCTGTCTGTCTGTTGTTAAATTCAAGAAGCTACATTCAGTTAGTTATGAAGAGCCCCAAAAAATAAATTATATATATATATATATATATATATATATATATATATATATATATATAGTTGTTTACTGGTCCAGATTTGTGCAAACAAAAATCCATATTTGTACTCATCGTGAGGTTTCAAAAACTAGAGGAATGTAAACCCAATTCAAGATTTGCATCATAAGCTTTTAAAACTCTACAAATTTAGTGAAACGTCAGCAAATGGGTTTTCCTAACTGGCAAAATGTCTAATATAGATATTTGTTCTCTCCACAAACGTCAATTCAGTCTGAAAATATAGATCAGTAATATAATGCCATTGACTTCTCTTAGTAAAGAAAAGATCTATATTCTCCCACTAGATCAGAACACCCAATAAAGTATAGAAATATGAATATGCACCATGTCAATTTCCTGTTACTGGATTATTACGTTTGAATTGTGTTCATCCAATAGTAGTAGGACATTATGGTATGTCCTTGTGATCATGGATAGTGATCATGGGCAATCATTCAAATGAAAGGACTCTATAAACTGCAACATTTTCCTATAGCAGGTGAGAAGGGTTGGCTTTAGAGGTAGCTTAAAGGGGTTATCCAGATAAAAAAAAAAAAAATTATATATATATATATATATATATATATATATATATATATATATCAACTGTCTCCAGAAGTGCTCTCTGATGACGTGTCTCGGGAACCGCTCAGTTTAGAAGCAAGTCCCCAAAGCAAATCTCTTCTACTCTGTGGCAGTTCCCGAGACAAGCAGAGATGTCAGCAGAGAGCACTGTTGCCAGACAGAAAACAACAACTCAACTTCAGCAGCTGATATTTATTGAAAGGATTAAGATTTTTTAAGAGAAGTAATTTACAATTCTGTTTAACTTTCTGGAGCCAGTTGATATATGTATAAAAAAAAGTTTTTTCCTGGAATACCCCTTTAAAGATGTTGGGCCCCAATGCAAAATCTAACAGGGCCCCCAACTATTGTGCTCCAATTATTGTACTAGGAAAGAAAGACCTTACAACCTTTTTAAGACTCCTGGGCCCAGGTGCAAATGCACCCTCTGGACCCTCTATAGCAGTGTTTCCCAACCAGGGTACCTCCAGCTATTGCAAAACTACAACTCTCAGCATGCCCGGACAGCCCTTGGTTGTCCGGGCATGCTGGGAGTTGTAGTCTTGCAACAGCTATGCCCCTGGCAACCTTTTTACTCCCCAGTAAAATTCTACTGTATTTGTATTAGCCTAATATACAGTACACCTTCGACCTATATTTACTGCATTGAAAATACACAAAATAGATATAATAGGAGATACAATTATTAGAGAACAATCAGGTATTGTTAAGCTGACACATATATTTCAGGGCTACTGTAGTCAGCCATTGTAGAAAAAATGGCAACCAAAAACTATGTGGCACATTCTGTGTAGTTCTTTTTTTGTATTATTTCTTTCTATATTTCATTATTGCTTTATTTATTTATTTGTGTATTTATTCATTCATTTATTTAATAAAAGCATAAATATGGTTTAAACCATACAAAAATACCACAGCATTAAAGGGGTACTCCACTGAAAAACTTTTTTTTTTTTTTAAATCAACTGGTGCCAGAAAGTTAAACAGATTTGTAAATTACTTCTATTAAAAATCTTCATCCTTCCAGTACTTATTAGCTGCTGAATACTACAGAGGTAATTATTTTCTGTTTGAAATACAGAGCTGTCTGTTGACATCATGAGCACAGTGCTCTCTGCTGACATCTCTATCCATTTTAGGAACTGTCCAGAGTAGGTAAAAAATCCCCATAGCAAACATATGCTGCTCTGGACAGTTCCTAAAATGGACAGAGATATCAGCAGAGAGCACTGTGCTCATGATGTCAGCAGACAGCTCTGTGCTTCAAAAATAAAATAATTTCCACTGTAGTATTCAGCAGCTAATAAGTACTGGAAGGATTAAGA
The DNA here is from genome assembly GCF_029499605.1 of Hyla sarda. Lineage (NCBI taxonomy): Eukaryota > Metazoa > Chordata > Amphibia > Anura > Hylidae > Hyla > Hyla sarda. The sequence goes on from NC_079192.1 coordinate 147,149,163, forward strand.
TTTTTTAATAGGAATCTCACTATGCTGCTTCTAAACCTTTTAGCTCTAGCTACTCACTTCCCTGTCATTCTCTTCTGTTCTTCCCTCCTCTCTTTCTACCTTCCTCCCCCTCGGGTTGCTCCTCGGCCTGCCTGTCTTCTTCTACCTATCTTCTTCCCTCCCCCTCATATGCCTAGAACTTTCCTTCTTTCTCTTCTTCCTTCCTTCTCTTCTTCCCTCCCCTTCCCTCTGCCTTCCCCTTCCCCTTCACACCCCCGCAACCTTCTTAGACTCAGGTTAGCTTCAACCTTGCTTCTGCATCTTTATATTCTCGTTCCACAACTATGTATAAGTGATATGTACGTTGGTTCCATTATACTTCGGTGGAAAGTGTTAACTTCGACAGAGATTGACTTTCATGACCGCCATTCCCACTGAAATGCGTAGCTCCCGTCGGATTGCTCTAATTGTGGAAGCCCATCTCGGATGCCAAGAGACAGCGCTGTAACCTGTGACTATATATTGTGCGATTCTTACTCAGCTAGTTATCTACAATATTGTATGTACCTTTACTTACTGGCGAGCTTTTTTCTTACCTCTTTATCATTGTTGTGAATGGTATTTGATGAATAAAAACGTTATTCTGGAAAAAAGATGTTTTAATAGAAGTAAATTGCAAATGTGTTTAACTTTCTGGCACCAGATGATTTAAAAAAAAAAAAAAAAAAGTTTTTCACCGGAGTACCCCTTTAACATCGAGTCACGCATACAGTGATTTTATTCAGGCTTATTTGACTAATAAAGGAAATAATGAGACATAAATCCCGACCTCCTTACTGTAATACAAACTACAATTGACACATCTGATATTTACAGATGTTAAAGTCTTCCAGCAGAAATAAAACTGATCCTGCAATGCAAGGGTTACCACCACAGGAAAAAAAAAAAAAGACAGTCTACACGGGTTCTAAGAAATTTCTTGTTTTATTATACTATTTAGCACATAAAACATCACAATAGCATCTTGATGAGCCCTGTGTTCTATCTTGTCACTTTTAGCCACAATGACAAAAAGCGCTATATGACAAGGGAAAATATAAAGATGCTGAAATCTAAAGAAAACAAAAACACAATTTTGCTGTGGATGCTATCTGCCACTGTACCATTACAATTTATTGCCATGGATGAGAGTGAACACTCTATCTTTTTAGAGCACACTCTATGCCTACCAACGAGTCCATCCTACAGCTATTCAATTTACTGTATTAATGGCTCTCTGCTCCCCTATCGTGTACAGCTTTTAAAGAGGATAACAAATTGCTTACTCACTATACTAGGTGCCTTTGATTTCCTAAATATATTCCTATCAGCGCTAATCCGGAAATCCATACAATTGTTTCATAGAATATTTGACCTACTATAAAATGGTAGTTTACTTCCTTTAAAAATAAAGTTTTATAGCATCACTACATAATTCCAGCCCTGAACTCTATCTATTCTTGTTGTACGCAGTCAAAAACAATTACCTTTCTTTGCATTCACAGCTTCATCTAATAAAAAAGAGGATAAAACTGTATATTAAGGAGCGGCCCCTTTAGCCGCATGTCTGACCGTATTGACTGTAACAATGATGAATACGTTGCGGTCAGTTCTGCTTTTTTATATGATTTTAAATAATGCGCTCTATGATTTCATTTATTAACCCTACCAACTAAAATAGAAGGTGAAGTATTTAGAACTTACATTCGAGATCATGGATCTGTCTTGTATTTTAGCAAACAAACAAATGTGGATATTGCATCATCGTGCAAGCTCCAAGTGGCTAAGCCTAAATACAACACACAAGTACGTTTATCGGGCCTTAGAATAACTCAGAATGTAACACTTCTAAAGGACGTAGCAGCGCCTCTATAAAAAGTACAGCATGGGTTAATATAACTGCATATAAACAATAAAAAGTTGCAGCACTAGACTAAAGCACTTCTTCAAACAGATGATCGGTTGGGATGTGGAAAGACAAACCCCAGTAATCTAAGAATGATCCTGAGGACAGGCCATTGATATTTAAAATCCCAGCTTATCCTAGAGAAGTGCTATCCATAACTGATATTTGCTTTCTAATCCACGTTTATTATATTTAATTAATTGTATTTATTTTCTATGCAATATAGCTGAAAACTGTCAACAAGCGAGACAGCCTTTAATAGATCTTCTTATGGTTACATATTTGTAATATTCGTGGTTAAAGGGGTTATCCATCATTAGGTGATTTTAGTACTTACTTGCCAGACAGTAATGGATATGCTTAGGAAGGATCTGTGTTATCTTGGGGCTAAATGGCTATGTTGTGAGATTACCATAACACTGCTGCTTTCTTTTTGTGAAATGGCTATTTCCTGTTGGAATTCCCTCCCTACAAGTCCCAGGATCCCTTGTTTGTAAGTGTGAGGTCACTTTTTTCCTCCCACACATCAGCCTCCATAAGCTGCCTTGCATGCTGTGCTGTGCTGTAAACTACAATTCCCTGCAGCCCTTTGGAGAATGATCCTACTCCCACCCAGCGGTCGCTTCACCCATAAAAACTCAGACAGGCTCCCTTTCAACACCTGACTAGTAATGTAATGTCTCGGACCGCACTGCAACCAGGGAAAACATGAGACGACAGTCATTTTGTATATTGCTAAAAATACGTTCTCATATGAATTGCGAGACCATCCATCAAACACTGGTACAAACCCTATATTGTGAACTACACTAAATTTACAGCCCCTGTAGCACAGTCGAATAAAGAACAATCCAGATTACTCCTTTAAAGTGTTACTGTCACTTAAAAAAAAAAAAAAAAACTTTTGAGATGTCACACAGACATGTGAAAATTTTTATTAAGTTGGGGTCAATTTATAGCTAGATTGAGGTGAGAGAAGTATAGCCGAGTGCTTCATAGTCTTACAATGTAGCCCATTTCCTACAATAAGTGAGATTAACAGCTAGCTGGAGAGCAAAGTGCTCAGATGCCTGCTTTATCTGGCTGTATCTAACATTTGTGTGACATGTCAAAAGTTTTTTTAAGCAATGCTTTAACTCTACACTGTCGTTACACATGCTCCAAAAATCCTGGTGTTTAAAAAGAGTTAAGGTAAACCTTTGACTGATCCCATAGCCCACACCATGTTGAGAAACACATGTTTCTATGTTTACCACTTGGTAATGTATTTTGTTAAAGGGGTATTCCATGAAATAACTTTTTTTTTAAATATCAACTGGCTCCAGAAAGTTAAACAGATTTGTAAATTACTTCTATTAAAAAATCTTAATCCTTTCAGTACTTATGAGCTTCTGAAGTTGAGTTGTTCTTTTCTGTTTAAGTGCTCTCTGATGACACGTGTCTCGGGAACCGCCCAGTTTAGAAGAGGTTTGCTATGGGGATTTTCTTCTAAACTGGGCGGTTCCCAAGACACGTGTCATCAGAGAGCACTTAGACAGAAAAGAACAACTCAACTTCAGAAGCTCGTAAGTACTGAAAGGATTAAGATTTTTAATAGAAGTAATTTACAAATCTGTTTAACTTTCTGGAGCCAGTTGATATAAAAAAAGTGTTTTCCTTAATAACCCCATAAATGGCAGTCTATAGCATACAGTTGCTTATGTCTTGTTAAACTTTTCTTAAGAGGGTGGCCTTTTAAAATGGTGCCACCAAATTTAAGCTGTGAGAGCTTCAAGAATTTAGCCTAACTCAGACTCTGTACACATACATACATCCCAGTTGTTCATACATAGCTATCTACATAATCTGAATGGTGTATAAACTGAACTTTTGCCTTAGGGAATCTTCACATGCAGCAGATTTGTGGCAGAAATATCTCTGACATGAATTGGGATAAAAAAAAAAAAAATATTCACTCCAAAGCAGCACCAATAACTCTATCCAGAGGTACAGGAGAGATTTTTATTTTCAGAAACTTCCTCAACAAACCTGCCATTTGTGAACATACCCTAAGGTATACCGGCAATATGTGCAGGGCTGCAGCCAAGTGAGTCTTTGCATTAATTCAGGCTATATGAATCTTTTTAGGGTTTTGCAAAAATTCCTAATTTCTCATATTCTTAATAAAAAAAATAAAAATAAAGTCTATTACCGTGTGTAAAATGACCTAGTGTGTAGATGTCGAGGGCACTCTGCTCCGATGCTGTGCTTGTGGACAAAGGCAAGTCCAACAAGAACAAAAGGTCCCAGCACAGGCTTCTTCTTTATAAAGCTTAGTGTTTTATTAGCCAAACATCAGGTTACATGTACGTGTAACCAAACGTTTTACTAATAAAACACTAAGCATTATAAAGAAGAAGCTTGTGCCAAAAGTTTTTCTACTTATTATTTCAAAATTACCTAACTAAAATAAAACATCTGTCAATAACAAGTTATTATTATTATTTTTTTTTTTGTAGTTTCCAGTCGGGAACACATGATTTTTTGACACTGTATAGTTTAAAGGAGTTATCAAGAATAACTAAGCACAGTTTCTTTCTGCCAGCAACAGCACTACTCTTGTTCTCAGGTTGTGTGGGGTATAGCAGCTTAGTTCTATTCTAATGAATTGAGACAGGACTTAATAATACACACACACACACACACACACACACAACCTACATCAATCAGGATGTACTTAAAATTGAGTAAATAAGCCACATAAGAAAAGGTAATTAAAAAAAAAAGATTACGAATAACCACTTATAGCAACTTACCCAAATTTAATAATACAATCATCAATTCATGAAAAACTATCAATCTTTATTGAATCATAATCACATAAACTCATAACAATAAGTCAACCCCCCTAAAAACATTAACACAAAAGACAATTTAATAACATGCTGTGGGGAACACCATATTAATGAATATACTGTATGTACAAATGTGAACAAGTATATATTGCACTATGTCACCTATGCTAGGTGACATAGTGCAGTATATATGTGGTGTCCCGGTACAGGACCTGGTCGTGTCCCTCCATTTCCATAGGGCTCTCCTGCAGGGCTTTCCCCTGGTCACCTCATATAAATTGTGTGAATATATTGTTTACTGTATGGGAAATATAAATGTATAGGACCTTTCCCAGGTCATGTGATGTACAGTTGTGATGTACAATTGTTTAAGGACCTTACTGGGTCATGTGATGTACCCAGAGTTCACAGGGTTCAGGACTTACAGGTTTGCTGACCAACGAGCTTAGTCCAGCCCCCTATTATATAAGGGGCTTTAGCCACTAAATTCTTGCTCTTATCTCCTGGATATCAAGCAAGCACAATCAACATAACTTCATTCAATTCATCTCGGCCAAAGCCTGAAAGAACCTGCAGCCACTAAAACCATGAGTTATCAAGCTCAACCTATCAAATCCTGTGTGACTACTACCAGCTAAAATTCTATAATTAGTAGCACAGTGGCCTGCATAAAAAAGCTCATTATTTCAAGTCCCAGCAAAACCTGTGAGGAATCTGCATCCCGGTTCTCTCCAAAAGACTGCACAATTGTAAAAAAGTAACGTTTTCCGGTTACTTCATAAAATCTGCTGTGGACATTCCGTTTATTATCCCTGCCGTTTGTGGGCCGGTTGGCGGCAGGAACATTACTATTAAGCAAACCGCACCCTGGTGTTACGACAACTAAGGGTTAATACCACCAGACCCATTACTCACCATTGGAACACCCCAGACCTCCACATATACTTGTTCACATTTGTACATATAGTCATTAATATGATGTTCCCCCACCACAAGTGTGTTAATGTTTTTAGGAGGGTTGACTTATTGTTATGAATGTATGTGATTATGATTCAATAAAGATTTATATTTTGATTGTATTATTACATTTGGGTAAGTTTCTGTAGGTGGTATTATCAATAAGACACACAACCTGAGGACAATATACAATACCAGTAAAGCTACAATATATAAAGTGTTACATAAAAGTATAATACATAAAAAATTAAATGATCCCTCAAAAAGTGGATGCATATAGTGGTGCCCAAGGGATGTTGGAATGGCTGCCAATCGAACTTGGGGTATAGATAAAAAAAAAAAAATATTGATTTGATATATGGACAACGAGCAAGGAAATTCTCATGAAACACCTTGTCCATGTATCAAATTAATAAAATCTATACCCCAGCATCCCTCTGGCGCCACTATATGCATTCTACCTGCTGTAAACCCACGTTCCCACTTGGAGTTCAGTCGTAGATACTTGTTGCTTCAAGGCCTTACAATAACTACATGCTTTTAACAGTGTGGTGCATACAGCACAAAACTGCCAGGTAAGCATACACCTAGTCTTGATTCTTCTTCACTGTATCTGCTGAGGATAACAGCACAATAAAGCTATGTCTGTATTTTTTTCTGTACATTTGCGTAGTCAATAATGATATGTCTGATGCCACACAGCATGTAATATCATTTACAAAAATAGCTTTTTTAAAGTGTAGGGGCAGGCTGTGCTTAACTAGCCTGCTTCCTGACTGGTGAGTCGGGGGTGAGGGTTCCCCTTATGTTAGGCCCCTCTCCCCTGTGTTCCTCCTACCACCTTCTCCTGTTGGAGTTTCTAGTGTGTTGTTTTATGTGTTTTCTTTTATTTACAGTTGTTGGTGTATTGATTCTGAAGTCACAGCGGGCACTAAGAAAAGGCAAAGATGTGGTCAGTCCGGTGGGTGACCTGCACATTGGAGTAAGTGGGGCAGTACTGCACAGATTTTGACAGAGAATTTAAAGGGGTTCTCCGGTGCTTACACATCTTTTCCCCTATCCAAAGGATAGGGGATAAGATGCCTGATCGCGGGAGTCCTGCCGCTGGGGACCCCCGGGATCATGCACGCGGCACCCCGTTTGTAATCAGTCCCCGAAGCGTGTTCGCTCCGGGACTGATTACAGGTGACCACCGAGCCGGCGGCATGTGACGTCACGCCTCCGCCCCGTGTGACAGCACGCTCCGCCCCTCAATGCAAGCCAACGGCGACCACAGGGCCGGCGGCGTGTGACGTCACGCCTCCGCCCCGTGTGATGTCACTCTCCGCCCCTCAATGCAAGCCCACGGCTTGCATTGAGGGGCGGAGCGTGACGTCACATGGGGGCGGAGGGGTGACGTCACACACCGCCGGCCCGGTGGTCGCCTGTAATCAGTCCCGGAGCGAACATGCTCCGGGGACTGATTACGAACGGGGTGCTGTGTGCATGATCCCGGGGGTCCTCAGCGGCGGGACTCCCGCGATCAGGCATCTTATCCCCTATCCTTTGGATAGGGGAAAAGATGTGTAAGCACCGGAGAACCCCTTTAAGTTCCCTATGGCTGATTTTGATATGCTAATTTAAAATAAAGCTGTGGCTGAACCCTACCCACTTAAAAGTATAAATTGGTGTCCTGCCTCTTTACTTCAGGGGAGAGGGGCCTGGTTGGGTACACTAGCAGCTGGTATGGTCTCAGAAGTCTTTTTAGACTGTGAAAGTGAAGAAAACTGCATGTATACACGAACACACAATGCTACATAGTACAAAATAAGAAAAATATTACCATATCTTATTATGTTACAGTATTGGTTAGAAATTATCAGATAACTATGCAGCATGCTGGATCCATGGTGCAACATGTGTCATCCTCAGTTACATCATGCCCATGGAAAATAACACTACAGTGTTAATACAATTTGATCATAGTAAACCGATGACACTGTCGGTTGCCTCTCTGTTGTCAAATACACTCCACCCATATTACTTCCCTAAATGACAATGGAATGACACTGTGTGAAATAGAAAAGCAAACAGGTCACACCAAAACAGCATTCACACTGTACAGTGGTCTAATTCAATTGAGCAATTACATTTCCAAGTAAAAACAACTATGCAGTCAATGAAAAGGTCAGAATTGTTACTCACATACTTCTTTAAAGTCCAGTTCATATCTTCCATGACAGCAGATGAAGTCATGCCACAATTCTTGAAAAGTTGATGGTTCTACTCTATATCTGCCTCAGTGAACTTATTTTATTATAACAAATGCATGCGCTGACAGTAATAACGCGTACAGAGCGATAATAAAGTGCCTGGATTCTAGCGCCTGGTTCCATCACCCTGTTGTTAAAAAAAATATATATAAAATGTGTCTTTGCAAAGTCAAAGAGTGCCAGAGGCATAATAGTGACTAATGCACTGGAGCTAATCATGACGTGTTTAACAGAGCCAGGTCTGCCTGCTCAGGCATAAATATTCCCCGGCTTTAACCCATTTTTTTCTGCAGTCTAAAAATAAATGGTCCATGGATTACTTCCAAACTCGTGGCTTTTATAAAGGTGCCTAGTTCTGAACAATTCATTTGTATGACAAAGCTTCTGCCATGAGAAGAATTTACTGCCGAGCGCATTTGACAGAATGTGACACTCTGCACAGCCAGTTAATTATTAAAGAGTCTAAATCTGAGACGCCAGCGGTAAGTTTTCCATTGCAAATAGAAAAAATAAAATCTGTTCCTCTTCATACAAAAAAATTACCTGAGTTTCCAATCTTTTAAAGTGATGGCATTTCACTAAAAGATGATATAAGATATGAGAACAATTTTAAAACTCCACATCGAGACAAGGGGTTATAGGGTTAAAGCTCATCAACACGCAGATAAGACAAAGAATACAAAACTCCAAAAGCCCCGATTGATCATTTTGTCTGTGATTGAAAGCTGAGCTGTGATTGGTTGTATATCAATATATCTGGGAGATATTTTTTTTTTATTTTGAAAAATGTATAAATCTGGGCAAAACTATCTACATGTAGCATAGAGTCTAAAGGAGTTTTCTGTTTGTTCTTTTTAACCCCTTAACCCCTTAAGGACATAGGGCGTATCCATACGCCCCGTTTCCAAGTCCTTAAGGACCGAGGGCGTATGGATACGCCCTGAGCATTTCCGGCCCCCACCGCTAGCCGGAGGGGAGCCGGATGCCTGCTGAAATCGTTCAGCAGGCATCCCGGCATATCGCCCAGGGGGGTCATTATGTCCCCCCATGTCGGCGATTGCCGCAGATCGCTGGACAATTCAGTCCAGCGATCTGCGACAGATTCCGGGTCAATCGGGTCTCCAGTGACCCGATGACCCGGAATTACTGGCTGATCGGGGCCGTCTGAACAGCCATTGCCAGCAGGGGTGAGGTGGCACTGGTGCCACCTCACGATCGCCCTGATTCGTCGGCCGGATTACCGGCCGACCAATCAGGGCGCCTGCTGCGGGTGTCACTCCCGCAACCCGCTCCGCCCCTCTTCCGGAGGACGTGAGCGGGTGCGGGAAGACGACCCCCGGTGCTGGGGACCCCGATCCCCGGCGTCCCTGTTGGGATCGGGGCCCCAGGAGCGACGGCCGCGGCGGAGACGACGAGGGACTGACCTGTGCTGCTGGATCGTTGGAGGTGAGTGACAGCCTCCTGCTGTTGCTTAGCAACAGCTCCCAGCATGCAACAAGGGCATGCTGGGAGCTGTAGTTATGCAACAGCAGGAGGCAGACCACCACAACTCCCAGCATGCCCTTATGGGCATGCTGGGACTTGTAGTTTTGCAACAGCTGAAGGCACATTCTTTCTATGGAAAAGTGTACCTTCAGCTGTTGTATAACTACAACTCCCAGCTTGCACAATCAGCTAAAGTGCATGCTGGGAGTTGTAGTGGTGCATCTGGTGGTTGCATAACTACAACTCCCAGCATGCCCGTTGGCTGTCGGTGACTGCTGAGAGTTGTAGTTTTGCAACAGCTGAAGGCACACTGAGTTAAGTAGTAAACCAGTGTGTCTCCAGCTGTTGCATAACTACAATCCCCAGCATCCCCAGCCAATGTAGTATGCCTCCGGCTGTTGCATAACTACAAGACCCAGCATGCCCTTCCGCTGTCCGTACATGCTGGGGGTTGTAGCTTTTGCAACAGCTGAAGGCACACTGGTTTCAAAACACTGAGTTTGTTACCAAACTCGGTGTTTCACAACCTGTGTGTCTCCAGCTGTTGCAATACTACAACTCCCAGCATGCACTGATAGACCGTACATGCTGGGAGTTGTAGTTTTGCAACAGCTGGATGTCCCCCCCCCCCCCCCACAATGTGAATGTACAGGGTACACTCACATGGACGGAGGATTACAGTAAGTATCCGGCTGCAAGTTTGAGCTGCGGCAAATTTTCTGTCGCAGCTCAAACTGCCAGCGAGAAACTACTGTGAACCCCCCGCCCATGCGACTGTACCCTAAAAACACTACACTACACTAACACAAAATAAAATAAAAAGTAAAAAACACTACATATACACATACCCCTACACAGCCCCCCTCCCCTCCCCAATAAAAATTAAAAACGTCTGGTACGTCACTGTTTCCAAAACGGAGCCTCCAGCGGTTGCAAAACTACAACTCCCAGCATGCACTGATAGACCGTCCATGCTGGGAGTTGTAGTTTTGCAACAGCTGGATGTTCCCCCCCCCCCCCAATGTGAACGTACAGGGTACACTCACATGGGCGGAGGATTACAGTAAGTATCCGGCTGCAAGTTTGAGCTGCGTCAAATTTTCTGCCGCAGCTCAAACTGCCAGCGAGAAACTACTGTGAACCCCCGCTCGTGTGACTGTACCCTAAAAACACTACACTACACTACCACAAAATAAAATAAAAAGTAAAAAACACTACATATACACATACCCCTACACAGCCCCCCTCCCCTCCCCAATAAAAATGAAAAACGTCTGGTACGCCACTGTTTTCAGAACGGAGCCTCCAGCTGTTGCAAAACAACTACTCCCAGTATTGCCAGATAGCCACTGACTGTCCAGGCATGCTGGGAGTTTTACAACAGCTGGAGGCACCCTGTTTGGGAATCACTGGCGTAGAATACCCCTATGTCCACCCCTATGCAATCCCTAATTTAGGCCTCAAATGCGCATGGCACTCTCACTTTGGAGCCCTGTCGTATTTCAAGGCAACAGTTTAGGGCCACATATGGGGTATCGCCGTACTCGGGAGAAATTGGGCTTCAAATTTTGTGGGGTATTTTTTGCTATTACCCTTTTTAAAAATGTAAAATTTTTGGGAAAACAAGCATTTTAGGTTTAAAAAAATATATATTTTTTTTTACATATACAAAAGTCATAAAACACCTGTGGGGTATAAAGGTTCACTTAACCCCTTGTTACGTTCCCCGAGGGGTCTAGTTTCCAAAATGGTATGCCATGTGTTTTTTTTTTTGCTGTCCTGGCACCATAGGGGCTTCCTAAATGCGGCATGCCCCCAGAGCAAAATTTGCTTTCAAAAAGCCAAACGTGACTCCTTCTCTTCTGAGACCTGTAGTGCGCCAGCAGAGCACTTTTCACCCCCATATGGGGTGTATTCTGAATCGGCAGAAATTGGGCTTCAAATTTTGGGGGGTGTTTTCTGCTATTACCCTTTTTAAAAATGTAAAAATTTTGGGAAACCAAGCATTTTAGGTAAAAAAAAATAAAAAATGTTCACATATGCAAAAGTCGTGAAACACCTGTAGGGTATTAAGGTTCACATTACCCCTTGTTACGTTCCCCGAGGGGTCTAGTTTCCAAAATGGTATGCCATGTGTTTCTTTTTGCTGTTCTGGCACCATAGGGGCTTCCTAAATGCGGCATGCCCCAGAGCAAAATTTGCTTTCAAAAAGCCAAATGTGACTCCTTCTCTTCTGAGACCTGTAGTGCGCCAGCAGAGCACTTTTCACCCCCATATGGGGTGTTTTCTGAATCGGGAGAAATTGGGCTTCAAATTTTGGGGGGTATTTCCTGCTATTACCCTTTTTAAAAATGTTAACATTTTGGGAAACCAAGCATATTAGGTAAAAAATATTTTTTACATATGCAAAAGTCGTGAAACACCTGTAGGGTATTAAGGTTCACATTACCCCTTGTTACGTTCCCCGAGGGGTCTAGTTTCCAAAATGGTATGCCACGTGTTTTTTTTTGCTGTTCTGGCACCATAGGGGCTTCCTAAATGCGACATGCCCCAGAGCAAAATTTGCTTTCAAAAAGCCCAATGTGACTCCTTCTCTTCTGAGACCTGTAGTGCACCAGCAGAGCAATTTTCACCCCCATATGGGGTGTTTTCTGAATCGGGAGAAATTGGGTTTCAAATTTTGGGGGGTATTTTCTGCTATTACGCTTTTTAAAAATGTAAAATTTTTGGGAAACCAAGCATTTTAGGTAAAAAAAATATAATTTTTTTTACATATGCTAAAGTCGTGAAACACCTGTGGGGTATTAAGGTGCACTTTACCCCTTGTTACGTTCCCTGAGGAGTCTAGTTTCCAAAATGGTATGCCATGTGTTTTTTTTTGCTGTTCTGGCACCATAGGGGCTTCCTAAAGGTGACATGCCCCCCAAAAACCATTTGACGCTCCTTCCCTTCTGAGCCCTCTACTGCGCCCGCTAAACAATTAACATAGACATATGAGGTATGTGCTTACTCGAGAGAAATTGGGTTTCAAATACAAGTAAAAATTTTCTCCTTTTTACCCCTTTCAAAAATTCAAAAATTGGGTCTACAAGAAAATGCGAGTGTAAAAAATGAAGATTTTGAATTTTCTCCTTCACTTTGCTGCTATTCCTGTGAAACACCTAAAGGGTTAATACACTTACTGAATGTCATTTTGAATACTTTAGGGGGTGTAGTTTTTATAATGGGGTCTTTTATGGGTCATTTCTAATATGAAGGCCCTTCAAATCCACTTCAAACGTGAACTGGTCCATGAAAAATAGCGAGTTTGAAAATTTTGTGAAAAATGTCAAAATTGCTGCTGAACTTTGAAGCCCTCTGGTGTCTTCCAAAAGTAAAAACTCATAAATTTTATGATGCGAACATAAAGTAGACATATTGTATATGTGAACCCAAAAAATATATATTTTGAATATCCATTTTCCTTACAAGCAGAGAGCTTCAAAGTTAGAAAAATGCTAAATTTTCATTTTTTTCATCAAATTTGGTGATTTTTCACCAAGAAAGGATGCAAGTTACCATAAAATTTTACCACTAAGTTAAAGTAGAATATGTCACGAAAAAACAATCTCGGAATCAGAATGATAACTAAAAGCATTCCAGAGTTATTAATGTTTAAAGTGACAGTGGTCAGAATTGCAAAAAACGCTCCGGTCATTAAGGTGAAAAAGGGCTCGGTCCTTAAGGGGTTAAAGGGGTTATCCACCATAAGGTGATTTTAGTACGTACCTAGCAGGCAGTAATAGACATGCTTAGGAAGGATCTGCGCTTGTCTTGGGGATAAATGGCTATGTTGTGAGATTACCATAACATTGTGGCTAGCTTTTTGTGAACTGGTATTTCCTGTTTTAGTTTTCTTTTTTTGACCACAAATCCCACAATTCCATTTTCCTCCCTTCCACACATCAGCTACCCCACCCATTGAAACATAAATGAGCTGCATCCATTCAAAAGACCTGTGGTTTTCAATCAGGGTGCCTACAGCTGTTGCATTAGTTGCTGATTGATCTCTCTCCCACTAAGCGATCACTCCACCCATTTTAGCAGACCTTCTCCCTGTCATCAGCTGACTAGTTATTCAGGTCTTGGCCGCATTGCAACCTGGGAAAAATCTGAGACAACAGTCATTTTGTATGCTGGTAAAAGTAAATATTCCGACGCAGACAGAATTTCTGGTGCACAACCCGACAAAACATGGCGTGTTTACAATAATAAATCAGGGCCAATGAGCGGCTGCAAATCTGCAGGTAAATTTTGCAGCAGTTGAGACCTGTGGTTTCAACCACAGGGGAATTTTTTTTTTCTTTCTCCAGGTCACAGCATGGTAGCAGCAGCTACATCAGAAGTATCTATTGTTTCCCTAGAGTGCTACCAACCCCTCAATACTGCCATCCTAAGCACATGCATATGGGTGTCTAATGGCAAATACAGCCCAACTGGTCTTTATCTAGAACTGTACCCAAGGCATCAACCACATTGTTTATTTATTTAATATTTGAAATTTACATTCAAGACTGTAAAGCCTTCTTGATTTTAATGGGTCAAAGTGGAGGATACTAGCTACACTTATTGATAAAGTTAAACAGGAACAGGGATGATTAATTTTGTCACCAAGTTGAGCACTCTCCCATTAAAACTGTTTTCTCTCTATATTGATTAGTAATCCTTAAATGTATAGAGTCTGTAAAGGTACTTTTGGGGACATTTATCAAGGCTCGTACACGGCTTTTCTGTGTATATTTGACGCACAAATGTCACACTTGTGCAAAAACTGTGCAATATTTTGTTTAAGTGATTTTGCCTTAAATGACTTGGGTACCCAATTTTGCATTTGTCAGAGATTTATTACGTGCGACTTTTAAAAAAAGAAAATCACAGATTAGTTGCAATGCCATCAATTACACCACAGACCTACATCAGCCCAGACCTGGCTTACAAAACCAGCGGTAAACAGCTGTTCCAAAAAGTCCAACGGGTGGAAAAAGCTGCACAAAAGTCGCAGAGAAGGAATCATACAAAATGATCTCCTGAAGTCAAATTTTACAAAAATGTATACCAGCCCTATAGTTAACCCATGCCCTGCACCATTTAATAAATTTGGTGCATGTACACTCCATCTCCACCATCATAACCTGGGTATAAAATTAGCGCACCTACACTGACTTTGATAAATGTCCCCCTTTGTGTTTAGATACTGTAGAAAACCATTGGTTAGCCTATAAACCATTTGTTAGCCTATCACTTTTTCTAAGCCTGCTAAAACAAAATCCTTTTATGTTTAGTATGAAATGGCTTTCAATGCACTCATTTAAGTCTATTTTTATTTTATGAACACTATGTACCACATTGTTTTGTTCCTTTTCTTAATAAATAAATATTGGTTTTGTTGTGTCGATGAAATATGAAGTTCACAATTTGTCCATGTTTTATACACAACAGGATCGTCTGGACACCTTATTCTCTATTGTTCTTGCTAACCCCAGGCCACTTTCCTTAATTGTAGTAAACAATCATACCTTGCTTATACCAAGCACAAGCACAATGAATAAAGGTCAGCATGACGGCGTCTGCTGACATTTTTGCACGGCGGCTCATGTCAATGAGATGGACAGCTATTAGAGAAGAGGTTTTATTATCCAGCACCACATCGGAAAATGGTTGCAAGTCCACTCTTTGTTCTATTAATTTTTACTTTTTTAGACTTCTTTTATGACAGTTGATTTATAATTTAAAAAAAAAAGAGACCGGATAGAAAAAAATTTAATGTAATTATATAATTAGCTGACACTGTAATTATACTGTATTTGGTATTTATATAGTAAAATACAGTCAGTGGGGCAACAATACATTTTGCCCCCCCCCCCTGTGAGATCTACTGAGGAGGCCCCTAAGCTCCTCCCCCAAAAGGTATGCCACACCCATGCCAATATACCCCACCCATACCAAATTGCTCCGGCCATACTGATATCCACTGCCCATAGGCATTTTCTTTGGATGTATGAAGAGCATCTGTAAGTTATACTAACATTTTTATTTTTTTACATCACTGTGGTGTATAATACATAAAAAGAAGGTATGGAACAGCGCAGTGTTAGGGACTTCCAAGTCTGTGGGTGCCAGACCAAGCATGTAACAAGTAGAAAGAAGATGGAAGACAGCACTCCAATGATGTGGTGTCCAAAAAGCGGGAAGTTTTATTAACCCATTAATATACAAGGTGATGCTTGAGAAAGACCTTATTGTCAGGTCAAAATTTCACGCTTTTTGATCGCGGTGATGCCCTGTATTAACCCTTCAGACGCGGCAATCAAAGCTGACCGCCACGTCTGAAGTGAAAGTGAAAGTGACCCGGCTGCTCCCTCCTCGGTGTCCGATCGACGAATGACTGCTCTGTGCCTGAGATCCAGGCAGGACCAGTCAAGCACCGATAACACTGATCACAGGCGTGTTAATACACGCCAGTGATCAGCATGAGAGATCATTGTGTGCAGTGTTATAGGTCCCTATGGAACCTATAACACTGCAAAAAAAAAGTTTAAAAAAGTGTTAATAAAGGTCATTTAACCCCTTCTCTAATAAAAGTTTGAATCACCCCCCTTTTACCATAAAAAAAATAAAACAGTGTAAATAAAAATAAAAATAAACATATGTGGTATCGCCGCATGCGTAAATGTCTGATCTATAAAAATATATCATTAATTAAACCGCACGGTCAATGGCGTACACGTAAAAAATTCCAAAGTCCAAAAAAGCGTATTTTGGTCACTTTTTATACCATTAGAAAATGAATAAAAAGTGATCAAAAAGTCTGATCAAAACTAAAATGGTACCGATAAAAACTTCAGATCATGGTGCAAAAAATGAGTCCTCAAACTGCCCTGTATGTGGAAAAATAAAGTTATAGGGCTCAGAAGAGGACATTTTTAAAAGTATAAATTTTCCTGCATGTAGTTATGATTTTTTCCAGAAGTACGACAAAATGAAACCTATATAAGTAGGGTATCATTTTAACTGTATGGACCTATAGAATAATGATAAGGTGTCATTTTTACCGAAATATGCACTGCGTAGAAACGGAAGCCCCCAAAATTTACAAAATGGCGTTTTTTCTTTGATTTTGTCGCACAATGATATTTTTTCCATTTCACCGTGAAATTTTGGGTAAAATGACTAATGTCCCTGCAAAGTAGAATTGGTGATGCAAAAAATAAGCCATAATATGGATTTTTAGGTGGGAAATTGAAAGGGTTAAATTTTTAAAAGTTAAGGAGAAAAAAACGAAAGTGCGAAAACTGAAAAACCCTGCGTCTTTAAGGGGTTAAATCTGCAGCTTCAAATAGTGGGCATCATATATGCAGAAGATCATGTTTATGTGACCCTACTCTAATAGTATTGTACCTATATTTAGGGGTTACAGAGGGGCATACAGGGGTGTACAGGGGTGACAAAGAGCTGTAGAGGGGAAGGAGTGCAGTATCTGATGCTGAGTAGGCCTCTTTGGATCCCGGTTCCATGCTCAGCAGTGCCACACCTGCTCTTTCCTCATCATTTTGCTGGGGGACCAGGGAAAATTACCTGTAGATATGGGGATCGGAGCTGCAGCATCCACGTCCCGGAGCGTGTGCATTCTAGGCAAAAGCTAATTTTGCCGCCCCCTAGAATTCAACCTTTTTGCACACCCCAACTTAATACTGGGGTGACACATCATTGGAGTGCCGTCTTCCATCTTCTTTCTACTGTAGTGTACAATATATAGAGGGAGATTTATCAAAACCTGTGTAGGTTGTGTAGGGGAAGAGTGGTGCCGTTGCCCATTGCAGCCAATCAGATCGCTTCTTTCAGTTTTAAACAGGCCTCTGAAAAGTGAAAGAGCAATCTGATTGGTTGCTATGGGCAACTGCTCCCATTTTTCGCTACACAGGTTTTGATAAATCTCCCCCATAGACTTTCCGGCGGCAGTCCTATGTGTGCAGTGAGTTTTGGAGAGGAGCCGCGCGTCACAGTCACGCCAGCACACGTCCCCGCCTCCAAAACTCACTATACGCATAGGGCTGCCGCCGGAAAGCCCTGCGTGTATAGTGAGCAAGGAATATGCAGCGTATTTCCCGCTGCTACGTGAAACACGCTGCGTATATGCCACGTGGGAACGCACCCTAAGAGCTCCAGAGCTGGGAATGCAATGTAAGCCTTCTGCCATGTCAGCCAAGAAAGAGTTAAGAGGCGATGCTATTCATCACCCCTTACATCTTTTGTGGCAATACATACATTCAAATAGTGCGCATCATATATACAGAAGATCATGTTCATGTGACCCTACCCTAACAGTATTGTACCTATATTTAAGGGGTGACAGAGGGGTATACAGGGGTGTACATGGGTGACAAAGAGCTGCATAAGGGAAGGAGTGCAGTATCTGATGCTGAGTAGGCCTCTTTGGATCCCGGTTCCATGCTCAGCAGTGCCACACCTGCTCTTTACCCATCATTTTGCTGGGGGACCAGGGAAAATCACCTGTAGATATGGGGATCGGAGCTGCAGCATTCACGTGCCGGAGCATGTGCATTCTAGGCAAAAGCTAATTTTGCCGCCCCCTTGAATTCAACCTCTTTGCACACCCCAACTTAATACTGTGACACACTGTAACAAACCTCCTCCTCAATTAATCACCTTACTATTAGGGTTACACACTGTAAAAAACCTCTTCTTCCTGTAATCTCCTTACTACCGGGTTGACACACTTTAACAAACCTCCTCTGCATGTAATCTCATTACTACTCGGGTGAAAAACTGTAACAAACCTCCATCTCATATAATCTCATTATTACTAGGATGTCACACTATAACAAACCCTCTCATCATGTAATCACCTTACTACTGAGGTGACACACTGTAACAAACCTCCTCCTCATGTAATCTTCTTACAACTAGGGTGACACACAGTAACAAATTTCCTCCTCATGTAATCTCCTTACTTCTGGGGTGACACACTGTAACAAACTCTCTCCTCATGTAATTTCATTACTACTGGTTTGACACACTGTAACAAACCTCCTCCGTATATAATCTCATTACTACTGGGGTGACACACTGTAACAAACCTCCTCCTCATGTAATCTTCTTACTACTAGGGTGACACACAGTAACAAACCTCCTCCTCACGTAATCTCCTTACTACTGGGGTGACACACTGTAACAAACCTCCTCCGTATATAATCTCATTACTACTGGGGTGACACACTGTAACAAACCTCCTCCTCATGTAATCACCTTACTATTAGGGTTGCATACTGTAAAAAACCTCTTCTTCCTGTAATCTCCTTGCTACCGGTTTGACACACTTTAACAAACCTCCTCTGCATGTAATCTCATTACTACTCGGGTGAAAAACTGTAACAAACCTTCATCTCATATAATCTCATTATTACTAGGATGTCACACTGTAACAAACCCGCTCATCATGTAATCACCTTACTACTGAGGTGACACACTGTAACAAACCTCCTCTTCATGTAATTTTCTTACTACTAGGGTGACACACAGTAACAAATTTCCTCCTCATGTAATCTCCTTACTTCTGGGGTGACACACTGTAACAAACTCTCTCCTCATGTAATTTCATTACTACTGGTTTGACACACTGTAACAAACCTCCTCCGTATATAATCTCATTACTACTGGGGTGACACACTGTAACAAACCTCCTCCTCATGTAATCTTCTTACTACTAGGGTGACACACAGTAACAAACCTCCTCCTCACGTAATCTCCTTATTACTGGGGTGACACACTGTAACAAACCTCATCCTCATGTAATCACCTTACTACTGCGGTGACACACTGTAAAAAAACCTCCTCCTCGTGTAATCTCTTTACTACTGGGGTGACACACTGTAAGGGTACGTTCAGACGAGCGCATTCACAGTGTATTTTACGCTGAGGATCAGCTGCTGAAGGACCACTACATGTTGCCTTTAGATGTGACTGCTCAGAGCGGCAAAACGCTGCTACGAGCAGACACACTGAAGTATACTGTGAATGCGTGCAGCGACTCACACATCGCAGTGTATCTGCTCATAGGAGTGTATTGCCGCTCTGAGCAACCACATCCAAAGGCACCATGTACAGTAGCATCCTTCAGCGGCAGATCCGCAGCATAAAATACACTGTGGATCTGCTCGTCTGAACGTACCATTACAAACCCTCTACTCATGTAATATCATTACTACTGGGGTGACACACTGTAACAAACCTCCTCAGCATGTAATCTCATTACTACTGGGGTGACACACTGTAACAAACCCTCTCCTCATGTAATATCATTACTACTGGGGTGACACATTGTAACAAACCTCCTCCGCATGTAATATCATTACTACTCATGTGACACACTGTAAAAAACCTCAATCTCATAATCTCATTACTACTAGGGTGACACACTGTAGCAAACCCTCTCATCACGTAATCACCTTACTACTGGGGTGACACACTGTAACAAACCTCCTCCTTATGTAATCATGGGTGTGCGACCTGTGCGGCCGCACAGGGCGCCATAGCAACAAGGGCGCTGGGCGGCCGACACAGCTCGCAGCCCCATCACATTCTGGACATCCCTGTGTCCCAAAAAATCTTTTCAGGACACAAGGATTTACCGGTGGTTACCTCTCAGCAGCAGCCCCCGCATTAACTTTAAAAACGCAGGGGCCGCGGGGAGGTAGCGCACGCATGGACGTCACTGACGTCCCGTGCGTGCGCCCATAGGAGAAAAAAGGATCATCAATGAGGACGGGCTCGCATGGTAAATCACCAGCGGTACGTCATCATAAGTGTTCCGACCTCCGCTCCCCGGTCCCGGGACCTACTGCTATGGCCCATAGGCCATAGCAGAAGATCGTGACCCCAGTCCCCGGGGTCCCCGGACCGGAGGAGCGGTGAATGGAACATTGAAGTGGGGCAGTAAACAGGCATACAGCCTCCAGCCATACACTATATGGCTGGAGGCTGGATGTCTGTAGGGGAACTGTACTGCACCTAATGTGGGGGAACTGAATTGCACATAATGTGGGGAACTATACTGCACCTAATGTGGGGGACTATACTGCACCTAATGTGGGGGGAACTATACTGCACCTAATGTGGGGGAACTATACTGCCAACCTAATGTGTGGGGACTTATACTGCCAACCCATGTCTGATTAAGGGGGACTGGTGAAGGGGGGGAGGGTCTGATTAAGGGGTGAAGGGGGGTCTAATTATGAGTGACAGGGCACTGAGTAATAAGAACATGGGACTGGTAAAGGGGGGTGTCTGAGTCTGCTTAAGGGAGACTGGTGAAAATATTTGTTACAAAAATATTTGTTTTCCTCTTTGTGTATGTTTATGGGGTAATGGGGGGGGGCCACAAGGTTAGCTCGCACAGGGCGCCTGAACACCTAAGGCCGGCCCTGCAGCCAACGCCTCCACGCTGTGTCATTGAGTCACTATATGGTCTCCTGACACTGATGCCACCACCAGGCTCTGTCATTGTGCTGCTGTGCGGCAGTGATTCTAAAAGCGATGCCGGTAATCTGCATGTTATTCTGAATAAAAGTATTATTTCACTACCCCAGCACACTCCATATGTGTGTTAGAACACAGAAATAGGCATAGCAATAGTCCAGAAATAGGCATTTTTTTAATACAGATTTGCCACGAATAAATTTGGATCAAAACAAAGTTTTTTTAAAATGTGTCGAATCGGCCGAATCGCATTTTTCAAAAGTTCGCTCATCTCTAATTATTCCCACCTTAGTGTCCCGAGGTGGGGGTATCGGGATGTTCCGGGGGGGGGGGGGGGGGAGGTTCAGGGGACGTTTTGTGGCGTTAAGGGGGGTTTGAGATTATATAGATGTAGAGGCTGTTTTGGACAAACCCAGTTGAGCTGGGTTGACATCACGTTTTAGGTAATACGGGACAGCATACAGTTGGAGGGAGATAAAACCGGGCGCCCCTGTATGGGGCCCGTAAGTTATGTATTTCAATGAGCCGACCGGAGTAAAACGATGACTGGGAAACCCACACCGGAGTCAACGTTTCTCTCCGGTCATCTCATTGAAATACAGTGTATATGGGCCGTATGCGGTCCCGTATTGCAATAAACATGATGTGAACCCAGCCAAATTTTGGATGGTCTCCAGATAAAAACTCTTCACATTGTGCCCCAGGTTGTCTTCCAGGGAGAAAAATGCAATTTGCAGCTATTTTCTGCTCTAAGATTTAAAGTCCTTACCCAGAAAACCATAATCTCTAGTTTTCTAAAACATAGGACTGATAATCTGGCGATACATATTAGATTAAAGTCTCAATGTGATTGGCTGACCATGTGTATGGTGGATTCCTCCAAAGGCAGATATCAGGGGAAAGATGGGTCAAGCATGTTGGATTTAGATTGAGCAATTGTTTTGGTCTTAAAGCAGACCTATCACAGGAAAATATAGGTAAAATAAGGACATGGTTAGATAGAGGTAGTCGTCATGATTACAGGCATACCTTTTATAGTTCAATAGTCCTTTTACACTCTGAGTTTGTTTATATGCAAATTAGTCTCAAACGCCCAGACATAGATATATATAGAGACTGGGCCAATTTTCATTTTAGAATTTTAGTTTTTTTCCTCCTCACTTTTTAAAATTCATAACTCGTTTTTTGTGCGAACAATTGTACTTTGTATTGACATCTTTAATTTTACCATAAAATGTATGGTGAAACTGAAAAAATATTATTTGTTGGAAGAAATTTTGTAATTTTTGGGGGTTTGGTTTTTACACAGTGCACTTTATGGTAAAACTTGATACATTATCTTTATTCTGTAGGTCAATGAGATTAAAATGATACCCACTTAATATAGTTTTTCTCTTATTGTACTATTTATGAAAAAAATCTAACTTTTTTTTAACAAAATCGGTATGCATAAAGTTTTCATTTTCTTACCCCTTTTTTATTTTTCCGTATACGGGGATGTATGAGGGTACATTTTTTTATCGGTACCATTTTTGCTTTGATGGGACTTTTTGATCGCTTCTTTTAAATTTTTTCCAATAAATTATGTGATTCAAAATCAGTATTTTTGGTGTTTAGTATTTTTTTACGTTTACGCTGTTTACCGTGCAGGACCATAAACATTATATTTAATAGTTTGGACATTTACGCATGCGGCGATACCAAATATGTTAATCTTTTTTCTCTTTTATTGTAAGATAGGAAAATAAGGGGTATTTGATTTTTTATCAGGGGAGGGGGTTTTATATAAATTTAGAACCTTTTTTTATTTTAAAAATGTTAAGTCCCCGCAGGGTACATATATATGCAATCATTAGATTGCATTTACTGTATAATGCTATGCCTATGGCATGGCATTACACAGTAAGATTGGCGATCCACTGATATAGCTAAGCCAGGCTACATCATTGAATCGGGGATCGGGTGGCAGGAAGCAGGTAAAGGGACCCTTCTCCGCCATTTTGGCTCACAGAGTCCCTGGGATCACATCGTGGGGATTCCCTGAGCTCCACTGAGCTGTTGGCATCTTCAACTTTCACTTTAAATGCTTTGATCGGCATTGATCATGGCGTTTAAAGGGTTAAATGCTGGGCAACGGAGGGATTGCAGCTGGCCGGCATAAGCAGTGAGTGTGAGGCTACTAATAGTAGCTGACACTGACTGCTCTGAATCGAGCGCAGCTCCTGCGCTTGCTTTAAAGCCACTTAAAGAGGTACTCTGGTGGAAAACTTTTTTTTTTTTTTTTTTAATCAACTGGTGCCAGAAAGTAAAACAGATTTGTAAATTACTTTTATTAAAAAAATCTTAATCCTTCCAGTACTTATTAGCTGCTGAATACTACAGAGGTAATTATTTTCTTTTTGGAACACAGTGCTCTCTGCTGACATCATGACCACAGTGCCCACTGCTGACATCTCTGTCCATTTTAGGAACTGTCCAGAACAGCATACATTTTCTATAGGGATTTTCTCCTACTTTGGACAGTTCTTAAAATAGACAGAGATATCAGCAGAGAGCACTGTGGTCATAATGTCAGCAGAGAGCTCTGCGTTCCAAAAAGAAAAGAATTTCCTCTGTAGTATTCAGCAGCTAATAAGTACTGGAAGGGTTAAGATTTTTTAATAGAATTAATTTACAAATCTGTTCAACTATCTGGCACTGGCTGATTAAAAAAAAAAAACGTTTTCCACCGGAGTACCCCTTTAAGAATTCAGGGCATGCATAGAATGTGTTCTGCGCATGTGCCTCACCTTGCCAATCCGGAGCTAACAGAGCGCATCGATTCTGAATGGTCCAGCAAACAATTGCTATAGCGCATGTCAGGGAACTATTAAGTGATCGCATTGCGCATGACATAGGTGTTTGAAATATTATCACTCCATTCTCCACTGCATTGTGTCATAGTGATCGCATTGTATATCATAATGCCACATGTCTAGAAAATACATGTCTTTATGGTAAATATGGCTCATGATTTATTCCTATGGTTTCCATATCATAACACTTTGCATATGGGGCATGAACCAATAAAAATCTGGTTTCCATTATATTATGAATCATAAACTATAGTGTTATTAGAATCAGTTATGCACTTTCTGATTACATCACATAAGTGGCTGACCAGTAATAGAAATTCTGCGTGCGTTTTATGCCATAATATGACAAAAATTGCAGTGACATCCCCACAACACAGTAAATTGATGAATAGACCAATCTTATAGGTGATTTATAACCTTATTATATATACTAGATACCTCTTGTCTGTTAATTGCCAACATTGAACACTTACTCACTATACTTATGGGCACGTGGATGCTCCTGATTCCCTTCTTATGATATATTAATTATATTAATTCCATAATCACTGTTCTTATCGCTGTAATTTTATTCATAAAATGCTCCATTCAACTTCTCTTAGATGAATATTGTATAAGTGAACCCCTCATTCAGGCCTCGTGGGGTCATGCTATGTAATCAAAAAATCCACTTAGCTTCCTCCTTGAGGAGGATTTTATCGAGACAACCACCTCTCGGTCCCAATTTTATCTATCGCAACCCAAAAAATTCCAAACCTTTAGGATTTCCTCCATGCTTATTCCACGTCTCGTACCAGTGGCATATCAGCATGAGTATTTATACAGCTCATATGCTTACATTCTCATGCAAAGGAATTGACTAGTGGGTATCCCTTTCTTCAAGAGGGTCGGGTGCCAACTATTCCAGTGAAGGAGATTATGTGTTGCGTCGTCTTTCCATAGGTGCGAGTTTGCAGGCCACCCCTCTCATCCTTTAGAATAGTGAGATCCAGAAAATTAATACTTCTGTTCTGTATTTCCGATGTAAAGTGCATGCCCACCTCGTTCGTGTTAAGTTACAAAACAAACTCGTGAAATAAAGCACCATCACCTTCCCACAAAATCAAAATGTCATCAATAAAATGGCCCCAAAAAGAATAAGTTTAGTGTATTTTTCATTGTCCTCAGTGAATACTATTGTGTCCTCCCACCACCCAAGAAAAAGATTAGCATGAGTAGGTGCACACACTGTGCCCATAGCCGATCCCTTTCTCTGGTGATAGAATTGACCATTGAAAATAAAAACAAATTGTGTGTGAGGACAAACTTAAACAGTGACAAAATGAAAGAATTGTGTGTGTGAAAGTAACATAGTTCATAACATAGTAACATAGTTCATACGGTAGAAAAAAGACCGGAGTCCATCAAGTACAACCTATAACCTTAATGAGTCCCTACTGAGTTGATCCAGAGGTGGCCACTCTGGCCCAGTGGCATTACCAACTGCAGGTGTGCCACAATTTCTCTATTTTCATGGGCACGGTGTGTGCACCTACTTATGCTAATCTTTTTCTTGGGTGGTGGGAGGACACAATAGTATTCACTGAGGACAATGAAAAATACACTAAACATATTTCTTTTTGGGGCCGTTTCATTGATGATATTTTGATTTTGTGGGAAGGTGATGGTGCTTTATTTCACGAGTTTGTTTGGTTACTTAACACGAAGGTAGGCATCCACTTTACATCGGAAATACAGAAAAGAAGTTTTAATTTTCTGGATCTAACAATTCTAAAGGATGAGAGGGGTGGCCTGCTAACTCGCACCTATACAAAGACGACAGCAAGAAATAATCTCCTTCACTGGAATAGTTGGCACCCGACCCCCTTGAAGAAAGGGATACCCACTAGTCAATTCCTTTGCATGAGAAGGAATTGTTCTGAAGAATACATTTTTGAGGAGGAAGTAAGAAAATTAGATTCCTATATAGGGAATATCCACGGAAACATATTAAGAAAGCATACAAGAGGGCAAAGGAGAATCCAAGGGCCAACCTTCTAAGTGATCAGAGTAGGAAAGGAAGTTCTAAAAAGATTCTAAAAAGATGCATTGGCACATTCGATGATAAAATCAAATGAGGTCCTAAAGATCCTTAAGTGGTATTAGCCTATCTTATTGTCGGATGAAAATCTGAGAGATGTCCTAAGGGAATACCCTGGAGTGACATATAGGAGAGGAACAAATTTACGAGATCAACTTGTACATAACCATTTTTCATATGAATCGAAACAGACATGGCTCAGGAACCCAACTTTGGGCACATGCCCATGTGGCAGTTACAGTTTTTCTAATTTCATCAAGAGACGGAGGGAATTTATAAATCATCCTGATGGAAAAGTCTATAAATTAATAGATTTTGTGAACTGCCAAAGCCAGGGTGTGATCTATGGGTTCTTATGCCCATTTCCCTTGCTATATAATGGCAAAACTGTACAAATGTTGAGACGTCGCATATCCAAGTATATCAGCTGCATAAATACTTATGCTGATATGCCACTGGCACGAGACTTGGAATAAGCATGGAGGAAATCCTAGAGGATTGGAATTTTTTTGGGGTGTGACAGATAAAATTGTGACCGAGAGGTGGTTGTCTTGGTAAAATCCTCCTCAAGGAGGAAGCCAAGTGGATTTTTTGATTACATAGCATGAGTTCACGAGGCCTGGATGAGGAGTTCACTTATACACCATTCATCTAAGAGAAGTTGAATGGAGCATTTTATGAAAAAAAATGACAGCGATAGGAACAGTGATTATAGAATTAATATAATTAATATATAATAAGAAGGGAATCAGGAGCATCCACGTGCCCATAAGTAAAGTGAGTAAGCATCCAATGTTGGCAAATTAACAGACAAGAGGTATCTAGCATATATAATAAGGTTATAAATCCCCTATACGATTGGTCTATTCATCAAATTACTGTGTTGTGGTGGGTGATTGCAACTTTAGTCATATAGTGGCATAACACGCAAGTGGAATTTCTATTACTGGTCAGCCACTTATGTGATGTAATCAGAAAGTGCATAACTGATTCTAATAACACTATGGTTTATGATTCATAATATAATCGAAACCAGATTTTTATTGGTTCATGCCCCATATGCAAAGTGTTATGATATGGAAACCATAGGAATAAATCATGAGCCATATTTACCATAAAGACATGTATTTTCTAGACATGTGGCATTATGATATACAATGCGATCACTATGACACAATGCAGTGGAGAATGGAGTGATAATATTTCAAACACCTATGTCATGCGCAATGCGATCACTGAATAGTTCCCTGACATGCGCTATAGCAATTGTTTGCTGGAACATAATTGCCCTATAAGCACATATAAAGCTTTTAGTCTGAGCTGAGCTCAGCACTGAATATATCTTTCTTCAGCTTGCAGTGCAGCATCACATAAACTAGTTCTTGATAAGAACATGATTCATAATAACCACTGGAGAAGATAGTGGATAAACTACTAGTGGTATTGGTTTCATTTTTAACTTTTCCCTCTAATTTATTTTAATTCACGAGTATAATAAACGTTAAGTTTTATGGGTGGAGGATTAAAGGGGTACTACCGTGGAAAACATATTTTTAATCAACTGGTGCCAGAAAGTTAAACAAATTTGTAAATTACTTCTATTAATAAATCTTAATCCTTCCAGTACTTTTTAGGGGCTGTATAGTACAGAGGAAATGTTTTTCTTTTTGGATTTCTCTTATGTCACGATCACGGTGCTCTCGTCTGACCTCTGCTGTTAATTTTAGGAACTGCCCAGAGCAGGAGAAAATCCCCATGGCAAATATATGCTGCTCTGGACAGTTCCTAAAATGGACAGCAGAGGTCAGCAGAGAGCACTGTGTTCGTGACATAAGAGAAATCCAAAAAGAAAAAAAATCCTCTGTAGTATTCAGCAGCTAATAAGTACTGGAAGGATTAAGATTTTTTAACAGAAATAATTTACAAATCTGCTTAACTTTCTGGCACCAGTTGATTAAAAAAAAGTTTTCCACGGTAGTACCTCTTTAAAGAGGGATTAATGTGCCTTATGGGCACAATTGTTGTTTGGTCCTTGCACTAACACCCTCACAAGGTTGGATAGAAGAAGATAAATTCTCTAGAATACTTCTTAAGAGTAAGGTCACACATGCTTATTTTGCTGCATATTTTCTGCAGCTGATTTAGCTACACATTGACTTCAATGACTAGAAAGTACACAACAGTAAATGCACAGCAAAATACGGCACGTATGACCCTACCCTTAAGGTGTATTCACAGGTATAATATTACTTATATATTTGATCCACAGGATTTGAAGCTGCATATTTTATGCTGTGTCAGTCATTTAGTTTACATTAAAATCTGCAACTTCAAATCCTGCTTATCAAATATGCGCAGGATACTTTACCTATGAATACAGGTAATTTGGTAAATTGTAAAACTGGTAACATGAGGTCTTCTAAGGCATGGCGGTTTATTAATACGTTATTTAATTACATATCATGCAATGTCTGGATTCAAGCATTAAAAATGATATGTTATATCTAATTTTACATAGTTTTTCCGTACAGACTTGAGTTGTCATCCTAATTTATGGCCTGGATCTGTAGCTGCATTGTGCAGCATGTAATAAAGCATGATGCTTTATTCCTGTAGAATCAGAGGGGTGTACAACATGTTGGAGAGAAATATACTTCAGACTCCTTTCACACTCAATGGCTGCTCCATAGATTTTACTATAAATCTATTAGTATATGAGATGGACCGTCATCACCGAGATGGAATCTAAATGCTACAATAAAAAATAACTGATGAGCAACCATAGAGATGACCTCGACATCCCATCCACCCACCTACAAAAATACCGTAATTTACGGCACAACATTATGAGCTTTAGCAGTTTCCAGGAGATGTTACCACTTGTGACAAAATAAAGTATGTGTTCATAATTCACATAACCATACCATTAAGCAAACTTTACATCACTTGTCAGTGCTTGGAAAGGCCGGGCATTCAGATTGTGTGCTGAAAAATGGAAGCTACCTAGATGAAATGACTGGGAGAGGAGAGAAATGTCTCATTTTGTTCCTTTTTGTAATTAGAAGAGAAGCCATATATGGAGAGGTGGGATGCCTCTTCTTGTATCCGCGAGCAGCTGCTTTGCAGGTCACTGGGAGACAAAGAAAAAAAGAGAAAATGTGCCCTTTGACTCCACCTTGCCGTGGGTCACAGACTAGCTGGAGGGGGTTGTGAAGAGACATGGCACGTGCTGTGTCATTTTCTAGTAGGCTTACTTTTAATTTGACCAGAACATTATGTTTTATGGATTAGTAATCAGCATACTTCAAGTCATCTCAAGTCCTCTTCATTTACAGCATAAATGTCTCCAACCTCAACGCCACTTCTCCGCATTGACATACACAGTAAACCATATAGTCCTCTAGCCTCTAAACCAGCGTTTTCCAACATGGGCACCTCCAGCTGTTGCAAAGCTACAACTCCCAGCAGGCTCGGACAGCCTTCGGCTGTCCGAGCCTGCTGGGAGTTGTAGTTTTGCACCAGCTAGAGGCACCCTGGATGGGAAATACTGCTCTAAACTGTGGAAAAACAAATACCTAAAGAAGAAAAGACTGTAGCAGACTAAAGTAGCGACAAAAATTCCTTAATTACTAAAACACAATTTTTAAATGCATACATGACACAGAGGAATGACTTCTGACAAGTGCATAGGAGTGCTGAGATGGCAAAATGCCTTATACTGAGTAATACATACAATATATATGGTGGGTATATACATACAAGACAATGCACACTATGTGTGATGTATAAATATACAACAACAAGGGATATTTGTATATTTATACATCACACATAGGCCCTCATTTACTATTGCAAACCCAACATGTTTTGTCGGGTTGTGCGCCGGATTTTGTCGCATTCTATCTGCGCCAGATTTTGCACCAGATTTTGCGCCAGAATTGAAAAAAGCCTGACTAAGGGTGCATTCACACCACGTTTTGTACATACGGGTGCCAGATCCGGCGGGGGCAGGGGCAAACCGGGCGCTCCCATACCCCGGACGGATCAGTCCGTGACTCCATTTACTTTAATGACCTGACCGGAGTCAAACGGTGATTCCGGTCGGCTCAGTTTTGACCCGTATGCGGTTTTCTGACCGGTCCTAAAACCGTTGTCTACTACGGTTTTAGGTCCGGTCCAAAACCGCATATGGGTCAAAACTGAGCCGACCGGAGTCACTGTTTGACTCCGATCGGGTCATTAAAGTAAATGGAGTCACGGGCTGATCTGGCCAGGGTACGGAGGCGCCCAGTTTGCCCCTCCCCCGCCGGATCCGGCACCTGTATGTACAAAACGCGGTGTGAATGCACCCTAACTCTCCATTTTGCTAAGAAAACCCCAAAAGGGGGCGTGGTTGCTGGGAAAAGGGGGGTGGGCTCCAAAAAGGGGCGTGTTCCCGACATTTTCACAAAAACCCAACATAAAAGACAAGGTTTCCACATAAAGGTTTCCACATAAAATGTGTTGGATTTGAGCTGAGGAAAACCAGACAGATCAGAGCATGTGTAAAAAATGCAAAGTGTAGGGAAAGTGGAAAATGTAGGGAAACCTTAGTAAATACGGTGGGGAAAAAATTGTATGGAATTAAAACCCACAAAGAAACCTACACTCCACTCTTAGTAAATAAGGGCCATAGTGTGCATTGTCTTGTATGCATATACCCACCATATATACTGTATGTACTGCTCAGTATAAGGCATTTTGCACTCACAGCACTCCTATGCACTTTAGCTAGGAGACGTCCTTGTCAGAAGTCCTTCTTCTGTGTCATGTATGTATTTTAAAATTGTGTTTTAGTAATAAAGGAATGTTTGTCGCTACTTTAGTCTGCTACAGTCTTTTCTTCTTTAGGTATTTGTTATTCTTGCTGTATTAGCAGACATTATACGGTCCTGATACTTAGACCCTGGAAGTATATATAGGGGTGTTCTGGTATGTTGTGAGATGTTTCCCTCTCCCCACTTTTTAGGGTATTTTTGTCTGTGTCTTTAGTTCTAAACTGTGGAATCAGAGTAAATACCGGCTCAGTTAATCTGTTATTCATACTGGGATTGTCGTTTTGAAAAATAGATTTTTTTTCTTAATCTCACCATTTTGCACAAGTGGCATATGGAGTTTCACGGATTCCTTTCAAAACACAATGCAGGACAATAATCTTCTAATAGCAAACCTAGGGCCACCATAGAAAGCCATTTCATTTATTTAGACTTCCATTTTCCGCCTAAAAATGTTCAATTTTCAGAAGCTTTGTATGAGCAGCTGATTAAAAAATAAATCCATTGAGTCTTTTGGCTCACAACAATAACACAATGAACTAAATTTAGATTCTTCTTGGCCGTATCAATGGCTCTTTTGTGTAGGAGTTGGAAGCAAATTTCTAGACATTGTCAGAAAGGGTGTGCAAAATTTGTTGAAAAATATACGATTCAAAACATCTTTAACATTTCATTGGCCATTCCACAGATTTAAGAATAAATCAATGAATATATGAGATATGTCAAAATCAATCGTGGAATCTGAAAGTGCAAAAAAAGAAACATTGAACTATAAAAATCTTGTTTAATCGGAATATACCCTCTAAATGTGGACATTCTATCTAATTCAAAATCTTGGACCCATGAGTAGAACTCCTGAAGATAGGGATATTACAAATATCCTATGGATCATTAATGATATTATATACAGCTATAACATAGTATAAAATGCAATTCACAGTATATATGCTCTTGTTGTATGTAACATGTATAGAGATTGTGCCATCACAATAATTTTCTCTGATTGGCAGGGCCGGATTAAGAGCATCATGGGCTGAAGATTAATATAGGCCTTTTTTATCAAAATATAGAAATTGAAAATAATGAATAATGTGAACAGAGCCGTCCTTATCAACTTGGCTCCTGGCTGTAGCTCCGCCTCTAGAGATGTCATAACTAGTAGATGGCAGTATACTACATATCACCTTCACCCCCACCCCACCCCCCTCCCTAAGGAGTTAATTAATTAGTGCATAATGTGGCACAGCTATATCCTTGTTGTGGAGGAAAATCAACAGAGGTAGAGATAGGAGGATGGGATATGAGGGCGGGAAATGAGGATCAAAGAAAAATGTCCAGCGCAGCCAAGACTCGAATGCTAGTGCTTTATTGCAGACACAGCAACACACAGGAAGACAGCAGTGACAAGTTTCGATCAGCTAAGCGATCTTAATCATAATGAAATGAGGATGGTATAGGAGGTCAGGATAGGAGGTGGAGATAGGAGGTGGAGATAGGAGGACGGGATAGGAGGACGGGATACTAGGTCGGGATAGGAGGTCGGGATAGGAGGTCGGGATAGGAGGTCGAGATAGGAGGTCAAGATAGAATGATGGGATATGAAGATGGGATAGGAGCACTGGATAGGAGGACAGGATAGGAGGTCGGCATAGGAGGTCGGGGTATGAGGACGGTATATGGGGTTTCGGATATGACAACAATATATGAGGACGGGATATGAAGTCAAAAGCTTCCTCTGTTGATTTTCCTTCACAACAAGGATTAGGAAGGAAAAACCGGGCAACGTCAGGTGCTCAGTTGGTATATATGTATATATATATATATATATATATATAAAACTCAATGTGTGTATGTATCTGTGCATGTGTGTATGTATGTGTGTATGTTCCAGCATCACGTCCAAACGGCTAAAGATATTAACATGAAACTTGGCACACATGTTACTTATATGTCAACAACAAACATAGGATAGGTGATTTAACCTTTACTCATCTCCATTTGCCAGGGTTGGGGTTTTTGTTTAAAGTCCCATACAAGTCTATGGGAAATATATGTCACTGCATAACTTCCAAACGGCTGGAGATATTTCGATAATACTGGGTCACATGTTACTTATATGTCCACTTAAAATATAGGAAAGTTCATTTAACCTTTAACTACCCCCATTTGTGAGGGTCGGGGTTTTTGTCTAAAGTCCCATGCAAATCAATGGGAAATGTATGTTCCCACATAACTTCCGTACGGCTGGAGATATTTCAATAATACCTGGTACACATATTACTTATATATGATAGTTAAAGTAACCCTTACCTTACCTTACCTTATATAACAGATGGGTTTTTGTTTCAAGTCCCATGTAAGTATATGGGACTTCCAGTACCTTACTCCACAAGCTCCGCTCTGCATCTCCTGGTGAATGTTTCAATCTGGCTTGCAAGCCGCACCCAATCGCACAAAGACACGCCCACATATTAAGCCCTACCCCTTTCATTATCTACCCTTTTTGTGCATCGGTCTGTCTTGCAAATCACGCCCGGTCCCACAAAGCTACGTCCCCTTCTATTTTCAGCTTACAATATCTTCATCACAAATCAGTCCCACTTGAGGACAGGATATGAGGATGGGACATAAGGACGATATATGAGTTTGGGATATGAGGACGGGATTTGAAGACGGGATATAAGGACAGTATATGAGGTGGGGATATAAAGACAGGATGTGAGGAAGGGAAATGAGGATGGGATAGGAGATTGGGATATGAGCACGGGATATGAGGTTGAGATAGGAGGACAGGATAAGAAGACGAGATATTTGGATGGGAAATTAGGTTGAGATATGAGGATGGAATATGAGGATGGAATAGGAAGTTGGGATAGAAGGTCAGGATAGGTCGAGATATGAGGATGGGATATGAGGCCGGAATAGGAGGATGGGACATGAGAACGGGATACGAGGTCGATATAGGAGGATGGGATAGGAGGTCGGGATAGGAGGTTGAGATATGAGATCGGGATATGAGGATGGAATATGAGGACAGGATATGAGGTCGAGATAGGAGGACGGCATATGAGGACAGGATAGGAGAACGGGATACGAGGTTGAGATATGAGGATGGGATAGGAGGTCAGGATATGAGGTCGAGATATGAGGACGGGATATGAGGTCAGGATATGAGGTCGGTATATGAGGATGGGATATGAGGACGGAATATGAAGTTGAGATAGGAGGATGGAATAGGAGGACAGGATAGGAGGTCGGGATATGAGGATGGAATAAGAGGACATGATATGAGGTTGAGATAAGAGGACTGGATAGGAGGTTTTGATATGAGAACGGGATATGAGGTCGAAATAGGAATAAGAGGACGGGATATAATGTTGAGATATGAGGACAGGATAGGAGGTCAGGATATGAGATTGAGATATGAGGACGGGATATGAGGTTGGGATATGAGGTCAGGATATGAGGTCGGGATATGAGGACAGGATATGAGGACGGGATATGAGGATGGGATATGAGGTTGAGATATGAAGATGGGATATGGGGTTGGGATATGACAACAATACATGAGGACAGGATATGAAGTCAAAAGCTTCCTCCTTTGTTGAATTTTCTCCCCAACAAGGATTAGGAAGGAAAAATCGGTCAACACCGGGTACTCACACTCTGTATATAATTAGCTGTACACCATATCAGAAATAACAAATGTTATTCTAACAATTAATAGAGTTGCATAATTGCACATAATTTTGGTTATTCTATTGTTCCTTGTTCTATTGTCAGACCTAACATGGCATTTCTTAAGTTGACATAACAGCAGCCATTTTAATGGATCGGTAATTTTCCACACTAACCTCTACTCTCATAAACATTCCTTCACAACAACAAAATGTTCTCAAACACCATATCAGCTTTGTTTGGGGTATCTCCAAAGGTCCCAGCTACAATGTCCTTAATAGTCACACATTAGCTATAAACAATATGGCGTTGATAGTTGTTATGAGGTCAACTTATCCTCTTATTATTCTTACATTTTTATTAATGGAAAACTGTCACATGTTCACTCCCGCACTAACCACAGGTACTGACGGATAGTGCAGGGGACATATGATTCATATGATCCCTACCTTGCCCAGATCCGTCCGGTTGTTCGCCCGCAATCTTAGTTTTTACAATATATGCAAATGCAGCTGCAACTGGCCGGGGCAGGGTTTTCAGGAGCCTAGTGGCACTGTGACGTCAGTGCCGCCTGTTCACAGCGCCGCCCCCTAATGAATATTCATCTAATTGAAATAATACAACAATATATCCACAAGGAAACTTATTTAAGTATCCCTCTAAAATTATTTAACAGTAGTGAGAAGATAATTATGTTAATGTACCTAAAGATGTACACCAGTATTTCCTCCAAATTTAGTATCACAGATTTTATATCTGAACTTAAATATGTCCTACCAGATATGTATGGTTAGTTAGTAGGGCTGGAGGGTTCATACAAGTCACCTTCATTTAATATATTCAGATATTAGATTTTGGCCCATCCTTGATATCATTTGATTTAATAACATATGAAATTGAACTAACTATTGTTGTAAAATGAAACTATTTTCTGTAATGGAGTTGTACCTACTAAGATATTCTTAGCATGCTTCATTAATGTTCTACCCTGTCCTCATATCCCGTCCTCATGTCCCAGCCTCATATCTCGACCTCCTATCCTGACCTCCTATCTCAACCTCCTATTCCGACCTCATATCCCGTTCTCATATCCTGACCTCCTATCCCATCCTGCTATCTCGACCTCCTATCCAGACCTCCTATCCCGACCTCCTTTCCCGTCCTTATATTCTGTCCACATATCTCAACCTCATTTCCCGTCCTCCAATCTTGGCCTCATATCCTGTCCTCATATCTTGACTTCATACCCCGATCTCATATCCCGACCTCATATCCTGTCCTCATATCCCATCCTCATATGCTGTCCTCACTTCCCGTCTTCATATTCCAACCTCATATACCATCTGTCACGATGCCGGCTGGCAGGTAGTGGATCCTCTGTGCCAGAGAGGGATTGGCGTGGACCGTGCTAGTGGATCGGTTCTAAGTCACTACTGGTTTTCACCAGAGCCCGCCGCAAAGCGGGATGGTCTTGCTGCGGCGGTAGTGACCAGGTCGTATCCACTAGCAACGGCTCAACCTCTCTGGCTGCTGAAGATAGGCGCGGTACAAGGGAGTAGACAGAAGCAAGGTCGGACGTAGCAGAAGGTCGGGGCAGGCAGCAAGGATCGTAGTCAGGGGCAACGGCAGGAGGTCTGGAACACAGGCTAGGAACACACAAGGAAACGCTTTCACTGGCACGATGGCAACAAGATCCGGCAAGGAAGTGCAGGGGAAGTGAGGTGATATAGGGAAGTGCACAGGTGATAACACTAATTGGAACCACTGCGCCAATCAGCGGCGCAGTGGCCCTTTAAATCGCAAAGACCCGGCGCGCGCGCGCCCTAGGGAGCGGGGCCGCGCGCGCCGGGACAGGACTGACGGAGAGCGAGTCAGGTACGGGAGCCGGGGTGCGCATCGCGAGCGGGCGCTACCCGCATCGCGAATCGCATCCCGGCTGGAGGCGGTATCGCAGCGCCCCGGGTCAGTGGATCTGACCGGAGCGCTGCAGTGAGGAGAGTGTAGCGAGCGCTCCGGGGAGGAGCGGGGACCCGGAGCGCTCGGCGTAACAGTACCCCCCCCCTTGGGTCTCCCCCTCTTCTTAGAGCCTGAGAACCTGAGGAGCAGACTTTTGTCTAGGATATTGTCCTCAGGTTCCCAGGATCTCTCTTCTGGACCACAACCCTCCCAATCCACTAAAAAAAAGGTTTTCCCTCTGACCTTTTTGGATGCCAGAATCTCTTTGACGGAGAAGATGTCCGAGGAGCCGGAAACAGGAGTGGGAGGAACAGATTTGGGAGAGAAACGGTTAATGATAAGTGGTTTAAGAAGAGAAACGTGAAAGGCATTAG
Source organism: Hyla sarda (assembly GCF_029499605.1). Taxonomy (NCBI): domain Eukaryota; kingdom Metazoa; phylum Chordata; class Amphibia; order Anura; family Hylidae; genus Hyla; species Hyla sarda. Next base: position 147,185,907 of record NC_079192.1, read on the forward strand.
GAATACGAAGAGAAGGAGGAAGAAGAAGTTTGTAAGAGACAGGATTAATCTGGCACAAAATTTTGAAAGGACCAAGATAGCGTGGTCCCAACTTATAGCTAGGGACACGGAAGCGGACATATTTAGCGGAGAGCCATACCTTGTCTCCAGGGGAAAAAATGGGAGGAGCTCTTCTTTTCTTATCCGCGAACTTCTTCATGCGTGATGAAGCCTGTAAGAGAGAATTTTGGGTCTCTGTCCATATGATGGAAAGATCACGAGAAATTTCATCCACAGCGGGCAGACCAGAGGGCAAGGGGGTAGGGAGGGGGGGAAGAGGGTGACGGCCGTACACCACGAAAAATGGGGATTTGGAGGAAGATTCAGAGACTCTGAAGTTTTACGAGAATTCGGCCCATGGTAGAAGATCTGCCCAGTCATCCTGGCGGGAGGAAACAAAATGTCGTAAATAATCACCCAAGACCTGGTTAATTCTTTCTACTTGTCCATTGGATTGAGGATGATATGCAGAAGAAAAGTTTAATTTAATCTTGAGTTGTTTACAGAGAGCCCTCCAGAATTTTGACACGAATTGGACGCCTCTATCCGAGACGATCTGCGTGGGCAACCCGTGAAGACAAAAAATGTGTACAAAAAATTGTTTAGCCAACTGAGGCGCTGAAGGAAGACCAGGAAGAGGGATGAAATGTGCCATTTTGGAGAATCGATCAACGACCACCCAAATAACAGTGTTGCCACGGGAAGGGGGTAAGTCAGTAATAAAATCCATACCAATCAGAGACCAAGGCTGTTCGGGGACAGGCAGAGGATGAAGAAAACCAGCGGGCTTCTGGCGAGGAGTCTTATCCCGGGCACAGATAGTGCAGGCTCGCACAAAGTCCACAACATCCGTCTCCAGAGTCGGCCACCAATAGAAGCGAGAGATGAGTTGCACAGATTTCTTGATGCCCGCATGACCTGCGAGATGGGAGGAGTGACCCCATTTGAGGATTCCGAGGCGTTGGCGTGGAGAAACAAAGGTCTTTCCTGGAGGAGTTTGCCTGATGGAGGCTGGAGAAGTGGAAATCAGGCAGTCAGGAGGAATGATGTGTTGCGGAGAGAGTTCAACTTCAGAAGCATCCGAGGAACGAGAGAGAGCATCGGCCCTAATGTTCTTATCGGCAGGCCGAAAGTGAATTTCAAAATTAAATCGGGCAAAGAACAGAGACCACCTGGCCTGGCGAGGATTCAGCCGTTGGGCAGACTGGAGGTAGGAGAGGTTCTTGTGATCGGTGTAAATAATAACTGGAAATCTTGATCCCTCCAGCAGATGCCTCCATTCCTCAAGTGCTAATTTAATGGCTAGAAGCTCTCGATCCCCGATGGAGTAGTTCCTCTCCGCCGGAGAGAAGGTCCTAGAAAAAAAACCACAAGTAACAGCATGCCCGGAAGAATTTTTTTGTAGAAGGACAGCTCCAGCTCCCACAGAGGAGGCATCAACCTCCAATAGGAAGGGTTTAGATGGGTCAGGTCTGGAGAGCACGGGAGCCGAAGAAAAGGCAGACTTGAGCCGTTTAAAGGCGTCTTCCGCTTGAGGAGGCCAAGACTTGGGATCGGCATTTTTTTTGGTTAAAGCCACGATAGGAGCCACAACGGTAGAAAAATGTGGAATAAATTGCCTGTAATAATTGGCGAACCCCAAAAAACGTTGGATAGCACGGAGTCCGGAGGGGCGTGGCCAATCTAAGACGGCAGAGAGTTTGTCTGGATCCATTTGTAGTCCCTGGCCAGAGACCAAGTATCCTAGGAAAGGAAGAGATTGGCATTCAAACAGACATTTCTCTATTTTGGCATAGAGTTGATTGTCACGAAGTCTCTGAAGAACCATACGGACATGCTGGCGGTGTTCTTCTAGATTGGCAGAAAAAATCAGGATATCGTCCAGATATACAACAACACAGGAGTATAAGAGATCACGAAAAATTTCATTAACAAAGTCTTGGAAGACGGCAGGGGCGTTGCACAGGCCAAAGGGCATGACCAGATACTCAAAGTGTCCATCTCTGGTGTTAAATGCCGTTTTCCATTCATCCCCCTCTCTGATGCGGATGAGATTATAAGCACCTCTTAAGTCCAGTTTGGTAAAGATGTGGGCACCTTGGAGGCGATCAAAGAGTTCAGAGATGAGGGGTAGGGGGTAGCGGTTCTTAACCGTGATTTTATTAAGACCGCGGTAGTCAATGCAAGGACGTAGAGAGCCATCTTTTTTGGACACAAAGAAAAATCCGGCTCCGGCAGGAGAGGAGGATTTACGGATAAAGCCCTTTTTTAAATTTTCCTGGACGTATTCAGACATGGCAAGAGTCTCTGGGGCGGACAGAGGATAAATTCTGCCCCGGGGTGGAGTAGTGCCCGGGAGGAGGTCGATAGGACAATCATAAGGCCTGTGAGGAGGTAGAGTCTCAGCTTGTTTTTTGCAAAAAACATCCGCAAAGTCCATATAGGCCTTAGGGAGACCGGTTACAGGAGGAACCACAGAGTCACGGCAAGGGTTACTGGGAACCGGTTTAAGGCAGTCCTTGAAACAAGAGGGCCCCCAACTCTTGATCTCCCCAGTGGACCAATCCAGGGTTGGGGAATGAAGTTGAAGCCAGGGAAGTCCAAGGAGAATTTCAGAAGTGCAATTGGGGAGGACCAAAAGTTCAATCCTCTCGTGATGAGGTCCGATGCACATTAGAAGGGGCTCCGTGCGGAAACGTATGGTACAGTCCAATCTTTCATTGTTTACACAATTGATGTAGAGGGGTCTGGCGAGACTGGTCACCGGGATGTTGAACCTGTTGACGAGAGAGGCCAAAATAAAATTTCCTGCAGATCCGGAGTCCAAGAAGGCCACAGCAGAGAAGGAGAAGGCAGAGGCAGACATCCGCACAGGCACAGTAAGACGTGGAGAAGCAGAGTAGACATCAAGGACTGTCTCACCTTTGTGCGGAGTCAGCGTACGTCTTTCCAGGCGGGGAGGACGGATAGGACAATCCTTCAGGAAGTGTTCGGTACTAGCACAGTACAGGCAGAGATTCTCCATGCGGCGTCGTGTCCTCTCTTGAGGTGTCAGGCGAGACCGGTCGACCTGCATAGCCTCCACGGCGGGAGGCACAGGAACAGATTGCAGGGGACCAGAGGAGAGAGGAGCCGGGGAGAAGAAACGCCTCGTGCGAACAGAGTCCATATCCTGGCGGAGCTCCTGACGCCTTTCGGAAAAACGCATGTCAATGCGAGTGGCTAGGTGAATGAGTTCATGTAGATTAGCAGGGATTTCTCGTGCGGCCAGAACATCTTTAATGTTGCTGGATAGGCCTTTTTTAAAGGTCGCGCAGAGGGCCTCATTATTCCAGGATAATTCTGAAGCAAGAGTACGGAATTGTACGGCATACTCGCCAACGGAAGAATTACCCTGGACCAGGTTCAACAGGGCAGTCTCAGCAGAAGAGGCTCGGGCAGGTTCCTCAAAGACACTTCGAATTTCCGAGAAGAAGGAGTGTACAGAGGCAGTGACGGGGTCATTGCGGTCCCAGAGCGGTGTGGCCCAAGACAGGGCTTTTCCAGACAGAAGGCTGACTACGAAAGCCACCTTAGACCTTTCAGTGGGAAACTGGTCCGACATCATCTCCAAGTGCAGGGAACATTGGGAAAGAAAGCCACGGCAAAACTTAGAGTCCCCATCAAATTTATCCGGCAAGGATAGTTGTAGACCAGAAGCGGCCACTCGCTGCGGAGGAGGTGCAGGAGCTGGCGGAGGAGATGATTGCTGAAGCTGTGGTAGTAACTGCTGTAGCATAACGGTCAGTTGAGACAGCTGTTGGCCTTGTTGCGCTATCTGTTGTGACTGCTGGGCGACCACCGTGGTGAGGTCAGCGACAACTGGCAGAGGAACTTCAGCGGGATCCATGGCCGGATCTACTGTCACGATGCCGGCTGGCAGGTAGTGGATCCTCTGTGCCAGAGAGGGATTGGCGTGGACCGTGCTAGTGGATCGGTTCTAAGTCACTACTGGTTTTCACCAGAGCCCGCCGCAAAGCGGGATGGTCTTGCTGCAGCGGTAGTGACCAGGTCGTATCCACTAGCAACTGCTCAACCTCTCTGGCTGCTGAAGATAGGCGCGGTACAAGGGAGTAGACAGAAGCAAGGTCGGACGTAGCAGAAGGTCGGGGCAGGCAGCAAGGATCGTAGTCAGGGGCAACGGCAGGAGGTCTGGAACACAGGCTAGGAACACACAAGGAAACGCTTTCACTGGCACGATGGCAACAAGATCCGGCAAGGAAGTGCAGGGGAAGTGAGGTGATATAGGGAAGTGCACAGGTGATAACACTAATTGGAACCACTGCGCCAATCAGCGGCGCAGTGGCCCTTTAAATCGCAAAGACCCGGCGCGCGCGCGCCAGGACAGGACTGACGGAAAGCGAGTCAGGTACGGGAGCCGGGGTGCGCATCGCGAGCGGGCGCTACCCGCATCGCGAATCGCATCCCGGCTGGAGGCGGTATCGCAGCGCCCCGGGTCAGTGGATCTGACCGGAGCGCTGCAGTGAGGAGAGTGTAGCGAGCGCTCCGGGGAGGAGCGGGGACCCGGAGCGCTCGGCGTAACACCATCCTTATATCACATCCTCATATCCAGACCTCATATCCCGACCTCATATCCCATCCTTATGTCCTATCCTCATATCCTGTCCTCAGGTGGGACTTATTTTTGATGAAGATATTGTAAGCTGAAAACAGAAACGGACATGGCTTTGCGGCATCGGACATGATTTGCAAGCCAGACCGATGCACTAAAAGAGTGTAGCTTGTGGAATAAGGTACTGGAAGTCCCATATACTTGAATGGGACTTGAAACAAATACCCATCTTTTATATAGGGGTGTAAGTAAGGGTTAATTTGACATGTAAGTAATATGTGTACCAGGTATAATTGAAATATCTCCAGCTGTACGGAAGTTATGTGGGAACATACATTTCCCATTGATTTGCATGGGACTTTAAACGAAAACCCTGGCCCTCACAAATGGGGGTAGTTATGGGTTAAATTAACTATCCTAAATTTTAAGTGAACATATGAGTAAGTAACCAAGTAATATCGAAATATCTCCAGATGCTTGGAAGTTATGCAGTAACATATATTTCCCATAGACTTGTATGGGACTTTAAACAAAAACCCCAACCCTGGCAAATGGGGATGAGTAAGGGTTAAATCACCTATCCTATGTTTGTTGTTGACATATAAGTAAAATGTGTGCCAAGTTTCTTGTTAATATCTTTAGCCATTTTGACGTGATCCTGGAACATACACACACACATTCACACACTCACACACTGAGTATATATATATATATATATATATATATATATATATATATATATAGATAGATAGATAGATAGATAGATAGATAGATAAGTAATATGTGTACTAGGTATTATTGAAATATCTCCAGCCGTTCTCAAGTTATGTGAACAAAAACACAAATGGGGATAGTTAAGGGTTAAATGGGGGTAGTTAAGGGTTAAATTAACTATCCTTTATTTTAAGTGGACATAGAAGTAACATGTGACCAAGTATTGTCGAAATATCTCCAGCCGTTTGAAAGTTATGCAATAACATATATTTCTCATAGACTTGTATGGGATTTAAAAAAATAAATAAAAAATCCGACCCTGGCAAATGTTTGTAAGGGTTAAATCACCTATCCTATGTTTGCTGTTGCCATATAAGTAACATGTTTGCCAAGTTTTATGTTAATATCTTTAGCCGTTTGGACATGATGCTGGAACATACACACATACATACACACATACATACACACACACACACGTTGAGTTTTCTATATATAGATGTATGTCTATTAATAATATTTTAGAATACCTGTGTATTGTTTTATGATGTTGCAAAAGTACCATCAAGCACTAATCAATGAACTAAACAGTTCTGTGTAAATAGTCGCGCCCAGAGATATGAATTGCATGATTTATATTTTGGCAATTCATCAGGTCACTTATTTTGAGTTATTGGTGACCATAGATCATGGGCCATATTGGTGTCATGACCTTCTGCCATTAGCAGCACAAATAAAAGGGCTTCACATATTTGGAGGTCCCTTAGCAATGCAATAACCGGATTAAACCCGGTGGGTCCCGGTGGGTCACGGGCAGCCAGGACCCACGGCTAATGCTAGGCACATCCGATCGGGCCAATGCGCGGCATTAACCCTTTAGACTCCTGTCTCGCCGTGGTCCGAGAAGCAGGCTAGAGCAGCAGAGCGCCAAGAATACTGATCAATACTATGCAATGGCATAACACTGATCAGTGTACGCAGTCAGAAGATTGCATGTTTTAGCCCCCTATGGGGTTAAAAAAAATGTATATGTAAAAAAGAAATATAATAAAAGTTCATTAACCCCTTTCCTATTAAAAGTTTAAATCACCCCCCTTTTCCCATTTTTTAAATAAAATAATGTAATAAAGAATAAAAATAATCATATGTGGTATCGCCGCGTGCGTAAATGTCCAAACTATTAACATATAATAGCGCTCCTGGCGTCCAGCACCTGAATAAAGAAAATTTCTGCATCGCAACTGAAATCTAGTGATTCGTGAGTGCTCCCCCTTCTTTCTTCCTGTCATGGACTGTTACTGTCTATTAACATGATTTAATGATATTATTAAAAACATAGTGCAATATGTGCGCGCTGTCCTGCTGCTCCGTACCTTCGTGCGCGCGCTGCCGCCTCTCTATGTGTATGGTCACGTGAGCCATCATGTGACCATCACTTGACGCGCTGGCTCGCGGCGCGAACGTTAGGGATGATGCAGAGAGTGTGCGCCAATGTTTTGGACCAGGTAAGGCGATTCTTTACCTATTACTTCCGCCCGGAGCTATTCCTGATTGGTCCTTGGGCACATAAATAGCCACTATTTCATGGATGCCGTCACCCCCGGACGAAGGTCAGCAGACCGAAACACGTGTAGGGGTGGCGGCATCCTGGGACTTGCAGTACTTTCTCTATATTACTGCGGTATGTGTATGTTATTTATTTGTCACTATATGATTAATGCTTAGGCCTTATCCTGTTTGCACTTGCACTTTAACTGGAATTGCCAGCATATGTATCTACTGTACCCCCTTGCCTCAGTAATTGTATACATAAATTTAATGAGATTTAGCAGTATTTGCACATTTATTGCCATTGTCCCAGGTATGCCGCCTGTCTGTGCCGTATTCCTCCTTTTTTAACATATTGCACTATGTTTTTAATAATATCATTAAATAAAGTTTATATTCTATATTTCACTTATAATTTCTGAGTAGCTCTTTGGGTTCATTATTATTTGGAGTCTAACAAAGAGGTTGTTTTGCCTACGTGGCTAGGGGTTGAGGTGGATATATATATTTACTCTCTTTTACATGAATACCCAACTTTGGGCAACACCATACATTTCTAATACTCATTGATTTGCTCATACCCCACACAGTAGCGCTTGTTTTCATGTTCTTGTTGTTTGTCTATTAACATATAAGGCTAGCTAAACCACACACTCGATGTGTACACGTTATAAAATAGAAAAGTCCAAAATTGGGCATTTTTGGTCACTTCATATACCATAAAAATATTAATAAAAAGCGATCAAAAAGTACTATCAAAACAAAAATGGTACCCATAAAAACTACAGACGATGAGGCAAAAAATGAGCCCTCATTCCTCCCCGTATACGGAAAAATAAAAAATTTAGAGAGGTCAAAATATGCCAATTTTAAACATACTGATTTTGGTGCATGTAGTTCATAGTTTTTTAAAGTATTAACCCCTTCCAGACCTATGACATACCTGTACGTCATGGGTGGCAAGGTGTTCCCGACCCATGACATACAGGTACGTCATGAACATTTTTGCCGCTACTCGCGGCATCCCGCAGCGCCCGGTAAGATGGTGGCTATCACTGATAGCCAGCCATCTTACCATGCGACCACGGGGGGGTTTCATCCCTCACCCCCCCCCCCCCCGAGCGATCGCTGCTATCAGCTAGTAAAATCTGACTAGCTGATGGCAGCGTTTCGCTATCAGAATACTAAGCAGCACGGTGTGTGAGTCCGGATCACGGGGATCGGGACACACACCGCTCTGCTAAGTGTCCCTGACCCGTCCCCCGGCGTCACTTACCCGGCCATGCGGTGTCCCGAGCTGTCCCGGCGTGAGCGACGTCCTCCAGGCGGTCCCGGCGGTGGTGCGTCCTGGAGGTGAGTTTCCGGCAGCAGTGCGGCATCTTCATTGGCAGCAGTGAGATCGCCGTAAAGCGATCTCACTGCGGCCTCTGGGAGCTTCAAAACTGCAACTCCCAGCATGCCCAGAAAGCCTTTGGCTTTCTGGGCATGCTGGGAGTTTTAGTTTTGCAACATCTGGAGGTCCACAGTTTGGAGACCACTGTATAATGGTCTCCAATCTGTGCTCTTCCAGATGATTCAAAACTACAACTTCCAGCATGCTCTGTCTGTCCAGGCATGCTGGGAGTTGTAGTTCTCTAACATCTGGAAGAGCACAGATTGGAGACCATTATACAGTGGTCTCCAAACTGTAGACCTCCAGATGTTGCAAAACTACAACTCCCAGCATGCCCAGACTGCCCAAGCATGCTGGAAGTTGTAGTTTGGCAACATCTGATCCTTCAGATATTGCCGAACTACAACTTCCAGCATGCCTGAGCAGTCTGGGCATGCTGGGAGTTGTAGTTTTGCAACAACTGGAGGCACACTAGTTGAGAAACATTGTCCGTTTCCTACCTCAGTGCCTCCAGCTGTTGCAATTGTTGCAAAACTATAACTCCCAGCATGCACTGACAGACCATGCATGCTGGGAGTTGTAGTTTTGCAACAGCTGGAGGCACACTGGTTTGGAAACACTAAGTTTGGTTGCAAAACACTTGAAAGTTTATTACTTAACTTAGTGTTTCCAAACCAGTGTGCCTCCAGCTGTTGCAAAACTACAACTCCCAGCATGCACGGACAGCCAAAGGGCATGCTCGGAGTTTGCAACAGCTGGATGTTTGCCCCCTCCCCCCAATGTGAATGTACAGGGTACACTCACATGGGCGGAGGTTTACAGTGAGTGCTGCAAGTTTGAGATGGCGCAAATTTTGCGCTGCAGCTCAAACTCCCAGGGGCAAACTTGCTGTGAATCTCTGCCCATGTGACTGTACCCTAAAAACACTACACTACACTAACACTAACCTAAAATAAAAAGTAAAAAACACTACATGTACACATACCCCTACACAGCCCCCCTCCCCCAAAAAATGAAAAACGTCTGGTACGCTACTGTTTCCAAAACGGAGCCTCCAGCTGTTGCAAAATAATAACTCCCAGTATTGCTGGACAGCCATTGACTGTCCAGGCATGCTGGGAGTTTTGCAACAGCTGGAGGCACCCTGTTTGGGAATCATTGGCATAGAATACCCCTATGTCCACCCCTATTCAAATCCCTAATTCAGGCCTCAAATGCGCATGACGCTCTCTCACTTTGGAGCCCTGTCGTATTTCAGGGCAACAGTTTTGGGACACATATGGGGTATCGCCGTACTCGGGAGAAATTGCCTTACAAATTTTGGGGGGCTTTTTCTTCTTTAACCCCTTATGAAAAGGTGAAGTTGGGGTCTACACCAGCATGTTAGTGTAAAAAAATAATTTCTTTACACTGACATGCTGGTGTTGCCCTATACTTTTCATTTTCACAAGAGGTAAAAGGGAAAAAAGACCCTCTAAATTTGTAATGCAATTTCTCCTGAGTACGGAGATACCCCATAAGTGGGCGCAAAGTGCTCTGGGGGCGCACAACAAGGCCCAGAAGGGAGAGTGCACCATGTACATTTGAGGTGATTTGCACAGGGGTGGCTGATTGTTACAGCAGTTCTGACAAACGCAAAACAATAAATATCCATATGTGACCCCATTTTGGAAACTACACCCCTCACGGAATGTAATAAGGGGTGCAGTGAGCATTTACACCCCACTGGTGTATGACATATTTTTGGAACAGTGGTCTGTGAAAATGAAAAATAAAATTTTTGATTTGCACAGTCCACTGTTTCAAATATCTGTCAAATGCCAGTGGGGTGTAAATGCTCACTGCACCCCTTATTAAATTCCATGAGGGGTATAGTTTCCAAAATGGGGTCACATGTGGGGGGGGTCCACTGTTCTGGCACCATAGGGGCTTCCTAAATGGGACATGCCCCCCAAAAACCCTTTCAGAAAAACTCACTCTCCAAAATCCCATTGTCGCTCCTTCCCTTCTGAGCCCTCTACTGCGCCCGCCGAACACTTTACATACGCATATGAGGTATTTCCTCGAGAGAAATTGGGTTACAAATTTTAGGGTGATTTCTCTCCTCTTACCCCTTGTAAAAATTCAAAAATTGGGTCTACAAGAACATGCGTGTGTAAAAAATGAAGATTTAGAATTTTCTCCTTCACTTTGCTGCTATTCCTGTGAAACACCTAAAGGGTTAAAACACTTACTGAATGCCATTTTGAATACTTTGGGGGACGCAGTTTTTATAATGGGGTAATTTATGGGGTATTTCTAATATGAAGACCCTTAAAATCTACTTCCAACCTGAACTGGGCCCTGAAAAATTACGATTTTGAAAATTTTGAGAAAAATTGGAAAATTGCTGCGGAACTTTGAAGCCCTCTAATGTCTTCCAAAAGTAAAAACTTGTCAATTTTTTTATGCAAACATAAAATAGACATATTGTATATGTGAATCAATATGTAATTTATTTGGAATATCCATTTTCCTTTCAAGCAGAGACTTTCAAAGTTAGAAAAATGCTAAATTTTCAAAATTTTCATGACATTTTTAGATTTTTTACCAAGAAAGGATGCAAATATCAGTGAAATTTTACCAATAACATAAAGTAGAATATGTCACGAAAAAACAATCTCGGAATCAGAATGATAGGTAAAAGCATTCCAGAGTTATTAATGCTTAAAGTGACAGTGGTCAGATTTTCAAAAAATGCCCAGGTCCTGAAGGTGAAAATGGGCTGGGTCATGAAGGGGTTAAAATAAAATAAAACCTATATAGATTGGAGATCTTTGCAACCGTATGGACCTACAGATTAAAGATAAGGTGTCATTTTTACCAAAAAAGTGCACTGCGTAGAAACGGCAGTCCCCAAATTTCACCCCACAAATATTTTTTTGGGGGTTTCGCCGCAGGTTATATTATAAAATAAGTGATGTCATTACAAAGTACAATTGATGACACAAAAAATAAGTCCTTATATGGGTCTGTATAAAATTTAAAGCATTGTGATTTTTAGAAGGGAAGGAGGAAAAAATGAAAATGCAAAAACGAAAATTTGCTGGGTCCTTAAAGGGGTACTCCCTGGAAAACTTTTTTTTTTTAAATCAACTGGTGCCAGAAAGTTGAACAGATTTGTAAATGGCTTCTATTAAAAATCTTAATCCTTCCAGTAATTATTAGCAGCTGAATACTCTGCTGACATCATGACCACAGTGCTCTCTGCTGATATCTCTGTCCATTTTAAAAACTGTCTAGAGTAGGAGAAAATCCCCATAGCAAACATATGCTGCTCTGGACAGTTTCTAAAATGGACAGAGATGTCAGCAGAGAGCACTGTGTTCCAAAAAGAAAACCATTTCCTCTGTAGTATATAGACCCTAAAAAGTACTGAGAAGATTAAGATTTTTTAATGGAAGTAATTTACAAATCTGTTTAACTTTCTGGCACCAGTTGATTTAAAAAAAAAAAAAAAAAAGTTTTCCACGGGAGTAGAGTACTCTGGTGGATTTTTTTTTTTTTTTTAATCAACTGGTGCGAGAAATTTAAACAGATTTGTAAATTGATTCTATTAAAAAATCTTTACCCCTCCAGTACTTTTTAGCAGCTGTATGCTACAGAGGAAATTCTTTTCTTTTTGAATTTCTTTTTTGTCTTGTCCACAGTGCTCTCTGCTGACACCAGATGCCTGTATCAGGAAGTGTCCAGAGCAGGAGAAAATCCCCATAGCAAACCTATGTTGCTCTGGACAGTTCCTGATACGGGCATCAGGTGTCAGCAGAGAGCTCTGTGGACAAGACAAAAAAGAAATTAAAACAGAAAATAATTTCCTCTGTAGCATACAGCTGCTTAAAAGTACTGGAAGGGTAAAGATTTTTTAATAGAAATAATTTACAAATCTATTTAACTTTCTGGCACCAGTTGATTTAAAAAAATGTTTTCCACCGGAGTACCCTTTAAGGTGAAAATAGGCTGAGTACCTAAGGGGTTAATGTAGGCCCCTACGTTAATATGGCCCTGCTAATAGGCCCATAGTACCTCAATAACAGACAACACTATTTTTTTACACATTGGTCATTAGCCCTCATAGGCAAAGATATGTAACCAGACTCCAGCTCTCCCTGTGTGATTAAACTTCTGTCCCTCTTGTTGACAATAGTGAAGATATTTGCTGTTCCACAGGTTGGTGCACATGATTTTCTGCTAGAAGACAATTTTTTTTTCTAAACTATGAAGGTGTACAGTTTTAGCAGACAACACTGGCACTAAAACACTATACTCTTATACTCTGTGTGGGATGTGAATTGATGTTCAGTATATAGTTTGATTTAACACATACATTTAACCCCTTAACCCCATTTTGGCCCAAGACCAGGTCAATTTTCGTTTTTGCACTTTCGTTTGTTCCTCCTTCCCTTCGAAAAATCATAAAGCTTTCAATTTTGCACCTACAGACCTATATGAGGACTTGTTTTTTGCATCACCAATTGTACTTTGTAATAACCCATTTTTTATACCAAAATCTGCAAAACAAAAAAAAAAACATTATTTGTGGGGTGAAATAAGAAAACAAACAAATGTCATTTTCAGTAAAAATGACAACTTATCTTTATTCTGTAGGTCCATACAGTTTCAAGGACCCACAATTTATGTAGGTTTTATTTTATTTTACTACTAAAAAAAAAAATTATAACTACATGCATTAACTTAGTTCAAAATTGTCATCTTCTGACCCTATAACTTTTTTATTTTTCCGCATATGGGGCTATATGAGGGCTCATGTTTTGCACCGTGGTCTGTTGTTTTTACCAGTACCATTTTGATTTTGATGGGACTTTTTGATCACTTTTTATAAAAATTTTAATGGTATATGAAGTGACCAAAAATTAGTAATTTTGGACTTATGTATTTTTTTACATGTACGCCATCGACCATGCTGATCGGGACATCGCAATTTCACTGCGATGGTCCCAATCAGCTCCACCGCACAGTATGGAGGCTCAGTGGTTAGCACTGTTGCCTTGCAGTGCTGGGCTCCTGGGTTCAAATACCAAGGACAACATCTGCAAAGAGTTTGTACGTTCTCTCCATGTTTGAGTGGATTTCCTCTGGGTACACACTCTGTTTTCCTCCCACACTTCAAAACATATTGATAGGTTTATATTGTGAGCCGCAATGGAGACAGGAACAAATTTGAGTGTACAATGCTGCGGAATCTGTGTGCGCTAAATAAATAAAGATTTATTATTTTAGATGTTGCAATCAACTTTGATCACAGCGTCTAAAGGGTTAATGCCTGGCATCAGCCCGATCGGCAATGCCCTGCATTAAACGTGGGGCTTGGCTACTGAAAGCAACCGGCACCCACTGGGTATGAAGCATGCTCACGAGCATGCTTCAAACACCTGTAATGGGACCACCGCGTGCATATTCGCCCTCGGTCCTTATCCCCTTGCCGCAAATGGATGTTCAATAACGTCTATCTGCAGCTCCCGAGGTATGACGCGCACTCAGCAGGTGAGCGCGCATCATACACAATGGGTCCCGATTGCTATAAGTAATCACCGGCTGGTGTTGTGCACAAATAAGTTTTTTAAGCGTACTGTAGCGCATTTTCCTGCCCTCATAAGTGCATACCACATACCTACATCTAAGTAGTGTACTGTTTTGTACCTGTTAATCTGTCAAGGGCCTAGATACTGTGAAAGTCCAGGCAAAAGTTATCACCGGCTGGTGCTTTATTCCACTACTTCTGTAAGCGTACTGTAACACATTTTTCTGCCCTCATAAGTGCACACAACATACCTACAACTAAGTAGTGTACTGTTTTGTACCTGTTAATCTGTCAAAGACCTAGATACTGTGAAAGGACAGCCAAAAGTACACACCTGCTGCTGTTCTAGACAAATACTGTTTAAAGCATAGTGAAGCGTATTGCACTCCCCTCATATACGCACTATGTCATGCAGAGAACTTCCTGGACGTGCACAGAGGAGTGGCAGAGGCCTAAATTCATCAGGCGCAGGCAGAGGTCGGAGCAGACTAGGGGCGAGTGGCAGCAGGAGCCGCAGCGATAGACCTGAGCTCCCAGTATCAGCTAGCTTTCGTGTCTCGACAAACAACCCATTTGCCGTCATCGATTGTTTAACACGAATATCCTCTTCATCACAAGTGACATCTGATACTCCAAGTCAACAGTCGATGGGTTCCTCAGACACAATGCTCAGTTGGCATGGCCCTGGAGCAGTCCCTGTCCTCCCAGTGCCTCTGTCCTATGCTGTTCCCTCCCCTATAAAAGTATCTTGTGCTGTGGGTTCAGCTCCACTATTCAGTGAGGACAATCTTACAGAGGACAGTCAGCAGCTACTGCCCAGCCAAGAAGTGAAGGAGACATCTGCCGCTTCCTCCACTAGGTGGGCAGGTAGTGATGAGAAGAGTGACGTGGGAGGTGGTGTTTCCAGCATTCAGGGTCCTGAAGCAGACAATGTTGAGGAACCTGAGGAGGACATCAGTGACGTGCAGACACTTGTTGATGATGATTAAGCTGATCGCAATTGGAAGCCTGGTGCAGAAGGGGCTTCATCATCATCAGGAGAAGAGGGTTGCAGGTTGCCCATGAGGCAGCAGCTGAGCCAGCAAGGTGGTAGCACGGTTGGCAGTCAGCATGGTGGCAGAAGTGAAAATTCTGGAGCCAAACGTGCTCGGGGGAGACCATCTGCTTCACGGCAGCCTACCTTCCTGGCATGTAGTGGAACAGGGGTTCCTGGAGACGGCGGCAGTAGCAGTCAATAGTAATATAGTAGCAGTATTAGTGCGGACTGTTGGTGGGAAAATCAGCTACTTGGCGGTGTGGCAGTTTTTCATGAGGCATCCGGAGGAGGTTAACATAGCAACATGCAAGATGTGTCGGCAGAAGGTGAAGCATGGCCAGGGTCCCAATGTTGGTACCACGACCCTGGGAGAACCGTGGCTCCGATGTAGTGGTCCAGCCTGCTGCATCACCCAGTGCCACGCCGCTCCCTCTTTCAGCTGGCCAAGGCTCCACCCCTTCAGCCGTTGTCCATCCTCTCGTAGGTCTGACTTGGGGGGCCCTCTACGTTCACCTTCCACTGCCATGGCTGCTGGGGAGGGTTGGGGTGGAAGGAGCAGTATCAGCTCCATCAGCAGCAGCCTGAGTCTACAGTCACTGATGAGTATCTTTATTCACCCGCATAGTGAAGCAACTCATCAGCAGTAGGTAGACCTGAACCAGCAGGTGGTGGCATACCGTGACATGCCCATGCCAACACCATGAAGATCGCTGGACTTATCGGCAGCCAAACTTTATTTGTGGCCGCAACTAGCAGAGTTTGCCCTGGAAAAGCTGTCCTGCCCGGCCAGTAGCGTGGCATCAGAGCCTTTGTTTAGTACTGCGGGGGCCATAGTCACCCCAAGGAGAACTCGTTTGTCCATGAAAAATGTGGAGAGACTGACCGTTGTGAAGATGAATCAGGCATAGATCAGCCAGGATGCCTGATGCCTGATGCTTTAGAGTAGATTGACCATGGTGCCACCCCAACACTTCCCAAATATGGATAGTGCCAAACAGATTTAAGGCGCCGCTCCCCAGTTACAAACATTCCATACCATATGGTCTCCTCATGCTTCTGCCACCTCCACTATGTGTCATTCAGCCACTATATGTTATACTCATGCTGCCACCTACTCCAGGCTGTGCCATTCAGCCACCACATGTTCTCCTAATTCTGCCGCCAACTTATGGCTGTGCCATTCAGCCACTATACGTTCTCCTGATGCTGCCGCCAACTCCAGGCTGTGCCATTCAGCCATTATATGTTATCCTAATGCTGCCGCCAACTCCAGGCTGTGCTATTCAGCCACTATATGTTCTACTAATGCTGCCACCTACTAAAGGCTGTGCCATTCAGTCACTATATGGTCTCCTCATCTGCCACCAACTCCAGGCTGTGTCGTTCAGCCACAATATGGTTTAATGATGCTGCTGGGCCTGGGACATTATCTATAATTTTTTATGTTACCACTAGCTACCTTTAATCTTCAATTTTAATTAGAAAATTCATCTTTTAATCTTAGGGATTGTGAAGCCCTATGGTCTCCTCATGCTGCCGCCAGCTCCAGGCTGTGTCGTTCAGCCACTATATGCTGCCACCAACTCCAGGCTGTGTCATTCATCCACTATATGCTCTCCTCATGCTGCTGGGACATTACCTAAAAAAATTATGGTAGCACTAGCTACCTTAAATCTGTTACTGAGACATGGTTTAATGAAAGGAATGACTGGGACATATCCATACCAGGGTACTCTTTATACAGAAGAGACCGAGAAGGCAAGAAAGGAGGAGGAGTGGCCCTATATGTGAAAGATAGCATAAAATCTAACCTAATACAAGTTAGTGAGGCAACCATGGTAATCATGCAGTAACTCGTGTAGGTGTGATATACAGACCACCTGGCCAAGTTAAAGAAGTAGATGATCTACTAGTTGAAGAAATATCTAAAATGACAATGAAAGGAGAAGTTATCATTATGGGAGACTTCAATCTTCCGGATATAAACTGGAAAACCAAAATAGCTAGTTCTGCCAGGAGTACAGATATTCTAAATTCCCTACTGGGATTATCTCTACAACAAGTGGTTGAGGAGCCAACGCGGAAGGAGGCCATTTTGGATTTGGTGTTCACAAATGGGGATTTGGTATATGATGTTATTGTTGGTGAAAGCTTGGGATCTTGGGGTCACCAATCCGTGTGGTTTAATATTAGAACAGTGAAGGATTCACACCACACAAAAACAAAAGTTTTAGATTTTAGAAAAACAGACTTTTCAAAAATGAGATTAGTCATAAATGAGTCCCTATCAGACTGGAACAAATTACATGGAGTTCTGGAGAAATGGGAATACTTAAAAGGCACTTTATTGAAGGCAACAGAAAATTGCACTAGACTTGTCAGTAAAAGCAGAAAAGGAAGAGACCACTGTGGTACTCAGCAGAAGTGGCCAAAATCATAAAAAACAAAAAACTAGCATTTATTAATTATAAAACAACGCAGAGCAATGAAGATAGGGAAATCTACAAGACTAGGCAGAAAGAGGCCAAGCAAGTTATAAGAACATCTAAAGCACAGGCAGAAGAAAAACTAGCTCAGTCTGTGAAAAAAGGGGATAAGACATTCTTCAGATATATAAATGAAAAAAGGAAATTAAAACAAGGAATAACTAAATTAAAAACAAAGGAAGGAAGGTATGTAGAAGAGAATAAGGGGCTAGCCGACTGCCTTAATGAATACTTCTGTTCAGTTATTACAGAAGAAAAAGAAGGAAAAGGACCTCAATTAGAGAGGAAAACTAAGGAATCGTTTGATGCATGTATCTTAACAGAGGAAGAGGTACTACGTTTGCTTTCTAAAGTGAAGACAAATAAATCACAGGGGCCTGATGGGATACACCCAAAATTATTAAAAGAGTTTAGTGGTGAGCTAGCAAAACCGTTAACAGATTTATTTAACCAATCAATGGTAACAGGAGCCGTCCCGGAAGACTGGAAATTAGCAAATGTTGTGCCCATTCACAAGAAAGGTAGTAGGGAGGAATCAAGCAACTATAGGCCAGTAAGTCTGACATCAATAGTGGGGAAATTAATGGAAACCTTACTAAAGGATAGGATTTTGGAACATCTAAAATCCCATGGATTGCAAGATGAAAAACAATTTGGGTTTACTTCAGGGAGATCATGTCAAACAAATCTTATTGATTTTTTTTGACTGGGTGACTAAAATAATAGATGGCAGAGGGGCAGTAGACATCGCATATCTAGATTTTAAAAAGGCTTTAGACACTGTCCCAAATAGAAGATTAACAATAAACTACAGTCATTGAACTTGGACTCCAATATTGTTGAGTGGATTAGGCAGTGGCTGAGTAACAGACAACAGACAGTTGTAGTCAATGGAGAATATTCAGAGCACGGTCTTGTCACCAGTGGGATACCTCAGGGATCTGTACTGGGACCAATATTGTTTAATATCTTCATTAGTGATATTACAGAAGGTCTCATTGGTAAGGTATGTCTTTTTGCTGATGACACAAAGATATGTAACAGGGTTGATGTTCCTGGAGGGATACGCCAAATGGAAAAGGATTTAGGCAAACTAGAAGAATGGTCAAAACTCTGGCAACTGAAATTTAATGTGGATAAGGGCAAGATAATGCACCTGGGGCGTAAAAACCCTTAGGCAGAATATAGATTATTTGACACAGCCTGACCTCAGTATCTGAGGAGAGGGATTTAGGAGTAATTATTTCAGAAGACTTAAAGGTAGGAAGACAATGTAATAGAGCAGCAGGAAACGCTAGCAGAATGCTTGGATGTATAGGGAGAGGTATAAACAGTAGAAAGAGAGAAGTGCTCATGCCGCTGTACAGATCACTGGTGAGACCTCATTTGGAGTATTGTGCGCAGTACTGGAGGCCGTATCTCCAGAAGGATATAGATACTCTAGAGAGAGTTCAAAGAAGAGCTACTAAACTAGTACATTGATTGCAGGATAAAACTTACCAGAAAAGGTTAAAGGACCTTAACATGTATAGCTTGGAAGAAAGAAGAGACAGATGGGATATGATAGAGACTTTTAAATACATAAAGGTAATCAACACGGTAAAGGAGGAGAGCATATTTAAAAGAAGAAAAACTACCACAAGAGGACATAGTTTTAAATTAGAGGGGCAAAGGTTTAAAAGTAATATCAGGAAGTATTACTTTACTGAGAGAGTAGTGGATGCATGGAATAGCCTTCCTGCAGAAGTGGTCACTGCAAATACAGTGAAGGAGTTTAAACATGCATGGGTTAAGCATAAGGCTATCCTTCATATAAGATAGGGCCAGGGACTAATCATAGCATTCAGATTATTGGGCAGACTAGATGGGCCAAATGGTTCTTATCTGCCGACACATTCTATGTTTCTATGTTTCAACTAAAATTTGTAAATGTATATTTTAATCTTAGGGATTGTGAGGCCCTATAGTCTCCTCATGCTGCTGGGGCATTACCTACAAATTTTTATGGTAGCACTAGCTACCATAAATCTTCAATTTAAATTTGAAAATTCATCTTTTCATCTTAGGGATTGTGAGGCCCTATGGTCTCCTCATGCTGCCGCCAACTCCAGGCTGTGTCATTCAGCCACTATATGGTTTCCTCATGCTACCAACATATCCACGCTGTGTCATTCAGCCACCATATGATTTCCTCATGCTGCCGACTTTAACTCCAGGCTGTGTCAATCAGCCACTATATGCTGCAAACAAGTCCAAAGTATCTGTTGTTGGCTTGTTGCTGTGCCATGACCATGTAAGGGGGGCTGCATGCCAGTGACAGGAGAATGGAGCTGTCAAAGGTCACTGCTGACTGAGGGTGGGGTCTACAAATGGTCAAATCTTGTCACCAAACATGTAAATAAACAAGCATAGATTGATGAAATATCAAATAATTAGACGCCTAATAAATATCAGCAATACACAAAATACCGAAAAATTCAACATTTTATTGACTAAATATACAAATATGAATAAAATCAGAGTACAAGAGCATGGTGCACAGGACTGAGAGAATACAGGAGGCAGAGGCCAAATAAACATTAGAAATAGAGTGGCTATGGCTGCATAGAGATGGTAGACTATATACCAACAATATAGTACATATAATAATGTGAATCACAATGGTATAGACTACAAAAATGCATATAAAAAACCATGAGAATAACCCAATGTGGAGGCAGATGCCGCCTGCACTTACTCCAACGTACGTTTCACGCTGCTGCGCTTCGACAGCGGGCGTGGTCAAATGGTCAAATCTGCTGGAGGATTGCAGCCGGGAGGGCTATGAAGAGGGGCAGAGACCAGAGTGGGTAAAGAGGTCCGACTTCATAGACTATGAGTTCACAGAGGCTTAGGCCCTTTTATATGTGACCATTATGAGGGTTACTTGTTCCTGAAAATTGCTTCATATAAAAGACCATAGATAAGGTGATGAGTGAGGAAATCTGTAAACAAGATTGCCACACATTATTGGGACCTGTTGGGCCCATGTTATAGGGCCTTTAGAAAGGACTATTATCTTCTTGTGAGAAATGTAGCTGCAGCTGCCACTCCCAGCCTATTGTAGTTTGTAAATAAGAACTTACTGCTTTTACTGCTTATTGTAACCATCAAGCCAGTTGCCTCCTGTTCAGTAGAAGGGGGAAGCAGAAGTCTGAGTTCATTCCTATTGATTCCTAAGGACATTTTAAAAGTGTTTATTGGTTGGGAGTGTTCAGACCCCGGTTGATGACGTGAAAAAGCAGGGAGTGAAGCTCTGTGTCTATGAGACATGGACAGTTCCATTGACTTACTGTACATTAGGAGTCCCTTCAGGTCACGGAACACAGAGCCGAGAGAAGTGGCATCAAGCATACACTTCTCTAAGGCTCTTTCTCGTAAACAGTTGGGTGTCTGAACACTCAGACCACAATAAATTAACGGTGGGGTCACACATGCCATATTTTGCTGCGTATTTGCTGCTGCGTATTTTCCTACCTATTGAAGTCAATGGGTAGCAAAATACACAGCTGATTTTGACTTTAACTGGTAGAAAAATACACATCGGCAAATACGCAGGAAAATACAGAATGTATGACCTTGCCCTAAAAGTTTTGATATGTCTCTACGACTTATCAATAGTTTTTTTCATGACAGTGTCTATTTAAAGGGGTACTCCACTGGAAAACATTTTCTTTTAAATCAACTGGTGCCAGAAAGTTTAAAAGATTTGCAAGTTACTTCTATTAAAAAATCCCAGTCCTTCCAGTACTTGAGCTGCAGTATAATACACAGGAAGTTCTTTTCTTTTTGAATTTCCTTTCTGCCTGACCACAAGTGCTCTCTGCTGACACCTCTCTCCATGTCAGGAACTGTCGAGAGCAAAAGAGGTTTGCTATGGAGATTTGCTCCTACTCTGGACAGTTCCTGACATGAAGAGCGGTGTCAGCAGAGAGTACTTGGGGTCAGGCAGAAAGGAAATTCAAAAAGAAAAGAATTTCCTGTGTATTATTCAGCAGCTGATAAGTACTGAAAGGATTGGGATTTTTTTATAGAAGTAATTTAAAAATCTGTTATACTTTCTGGCACCAGTTGATTTCAAAGAAAATGTTTTCCAGTGGAGTACCCCTTTAAGGCTATGCACATGGGAAGAGAAAAAAAACATGCCGAGATAACTTACTAAATAGAAATACATTGGGTGAATTGATATTCAAAATGATGTATGAACTGTAAAATGGAACAACCAGTGCCAGCCAGCTGCTCCCAAGAGATATAAGATAAAGAGGGGCATATATGCTCATGATAAACCACTTTGCATATTGCTAATAAGACCACACATGGGGTAATGTATGCAATAATGAAGACCAAGTGCAAGAAAGTCATGGAGCATGAGAAGATTCAAAGGTGGATAACAAGAGTAATACATAGAGATTATCAAAATAACAGTTTTTAGTTTAGAAAAAGACATCTAAAGGGTGACCTAATGACAATGGATAAATATGTATTCTATTTATACCCAGGACTATAACTCTAACAATGGAACAGCCAGTGTAAAGGAAAAAGAGTTTCTACACCAACATAGAAAGAAATTCTTTACTGTACAACTATTGAACTCTGTGCCAAAGGAAATTGTCATAGAGACTTCTCTAAAAGAGTTTATAAGGGTCCCGGATACACTTAGTCCCATCCTGGCTGACACTGTAAGATCTTCTGGTCCATGCTGTGCTCCGGTTCTGCCAGCTTCCTATTATATCACACTCCCCTGCTCAGCCAATCACAGAGCTAAGCAGGCAGTGTGTGGGAGTGGAACACCATAAAAAGCTGGCAGGGAGGGCAGCAGGGACCGGAAGATCTGACGGCGCTGGCAGGAGAACAGGGGAGGAAGGGGGGGGGGTAAGTATGTGGTTTTTAGCAGAATTACAAGGAAAGAAAAACTAAGGAATGATCTTTCCTACTGGAGGACAAAACTTGGCACCATAATGTGGGGGTGGAGGGAAATTTTACCTGTGCTATGGATAGCCCTCTCTTATATATGCCACTACAATATAACATTTTACACTTGTTATATACTACAGACTAGTGTTGCTCGCGAATATTCGCAATGCAAATTTTATTCCCGAATATCGCATATTTGCGAATTCGCTTATATTCGCGAATATAGCACTATATATTTGTAATTACGAATGTTTTTTTTTTTTTCCACAGTACGCATCACAGTGATCATCCCTCTCTGCTTCCAGCTTGTGTGGTCTAAAGAAGGCTCTAATACTACTGTGTGAGACTGGCATACGAATTTTCGCATATGGGAAAATTTACATATGCAAATTTTCGCTTATGCAAATTTTTGCATATGCTAATTTCCGTCCGTGCACATTTTCATTTATGCTAATTTTAGCATATGCGAAAATATAACGCTAATATTACGAATATGCGAATTTAGCGAATATATGACGAATATTCGTCCATATATTCGCAAAATATCGCAAATTCGAATATGGCCTATGCTGCGCATCACTACTACAGACAATTATAAGTTAAGAAATATTCACCTAGCATTATAGCTTGGGGACTGGAATCTTACCGGAGAGTGTATTATAAAGTAGGAGAACTGTGTGCTATGATGTTTATACGTTTCCAGTATTTATTCTCCTCCAATGAATTTTGTCTTCTGGGTAGCCAAACTATATAACCATAAGGATTAAATAAAAAGAGTAAATTCCTTTTACTGATATAAGAATACAGTATTCTCTTATTTATAGGAGTCCCCACTGCGAATGATGTATACAAAGGCTCCTTATACTGGTTTAACAGAAGCACAAGTCACAGAATACTATAAGGAAAGAGCAGTAGCACCACAGTGTGGAGAGTCTGTGACAGTGACAATGTGTATAGGATACTTCAATGGTATCATAAACCCAAAAGCAATTTAGGGCAGATGATTTTGATTACTTTTCCCTTTCTGAAGTGACAATGAGTGAATGCTCAACCCTT
Organism: Hyla sarda; assembly: GCF_029499605.1. Taxonomy (NCBI): domain Eukaryota; kingdom Metazoa; phylum Chordata; class Amphibia; order Anura; family Hylidae; genus Hyla; species Hyla sarda. Next base: position 147,209,319 of record NC_079192.1, read on the forward strand.
AAAACATAACCATACATTGCCACAATTGCTAATTGCAAGTGAAAAAGGCCATTTGTGGAGCTGAACGACAAATAATACAATTGTTTTAAAGACTATTGTTACAAAAGAGAACAATCTTCTAGCAGAAATACTCAAGTAATATCAATATCACACTAACATGACTTTATGGATGATGTTAAAGAGTACCTTTCATGATCTTGTTACATTTTATAATCCTCCCAATTCACTGCCCCCATCATGATAAACCACCCCCTGCCTTCATTTTTATTATTTGTTAGTTTTTACCTTGATATTGCTCTGTATTTTCTGCTCAGTCTCAGTCAGATTCACAGACTGGGAAGGGGCATTACCCAGCAGATGTGACATCATCTGAAGCCATAAAGGGGAGAACTTCCTCCCTCACTCTGCTACACACATCCCAGAGCATTTCAGTGTGTGAGATGAGCTATGATTGTATAAGGCTGCACACACCACCCTCAGCACTTCCTGATTTTGGACTTCTGCCAGGCCTGCAGTAGTCTAAAGTCTGTGCAAGAGATGGGGAAATGTTCTCTGGACAAGTAGGGAGACACCTAGTGGCAGCTTTTTTAAAGACAAATAAAACAAAGAAAACTTCATTTTTTATAAACAAAGTACATTAGAAAGATTTTTTTTATTTACCATCAGAATTGCAATAGCAAAATTGAATTTTAATGAGAGTGCCCATTTAAAGTTAAATTTACACATGGTGGATTGGCAGTGCCATCTGTTCAGGGCTTTCCAGAGCTACAGAACTGATAGTCTTTATGATGTATAATAAATAAATACATGAATAAATTAATATTACAGAGTAATTATTTTGCACCCATACAATTTGTCTGTTATGTTGATCTCTGAAGAAAAATCTTTAGTTTAACTGTATCACCATTTTTTAAACAAATCACAGACATTATACAGTTTTATTTATTAATCGTCAAGATCATCAATGGGTTTCATGAAAATGATTGAGAGGTTTTCACACATCACCACCACATGGCAGGGACTATATGGCTGTACACAGAGGATGTAAAGCTCCCATCTGATACAAAATGTACAATGCATTTAAAGAGTTTCATACTTTTAGATTTTTTTTGTTGTGCAAAAAAAATTATAAATAAAAACCCTTTTCTATGATACTTGAAATGTTCCTCTCTCCCATTTCTCTTGATCCCCTTTGAAGATTATTTTGTACCTGGAGTGGCAAAAACTAAGCCATTAGATGGAAAGAACTGCCTGTAAAGCTCAGAGAAATGATTGTGTGGAGGCACAGATTTGGAGAATGGTACAAAAATGTTTCTGCTGCAATTAACTTAAATTCTGGCCTCAATTCTAAGGGACATGTCTGGAGGAAACCAGGCACTGATCATCACCTGCTCAATATGATCCCAAAAGTGAAACATGGTGGTGGCAGCATTATGCTGTGAGGATGTTTTTTAACAGCTCAGACATGAAGACTGGTCTGGGAGAAAGAAAAACTGAATGCAGCAGAGTGCAGAGATATTCTTAATGAAAAATTGATCCAGAGTGATCTGGACCTCAAACTAGAATGAAGGGTCACCTTTCAACAAGACAATGGGCCTCATATACTAAGTGGAGTAGAGTATAGTTTAGTTTTTTGTTTCTGACAGGTATTTTTTCATGGCATTTACTATTGAATATTTGGCAATTTTCCAAACGTTTTGCTCTTTTTTACACACACTCTGTGCTGTTTGGTTTTCCAGAGCTCAAATCCACCACATTTTAAGTGTTTTTTTTTTTCTTTTTTTTTGGAGACACGCTCCTTTTCACTGATAACCCTTTGTAGGGTTTTCTGAGCAAAGTGGAGAGTAAGTAGGGTTTTTGGGATTTTTTTGTTGGAAATTCTGGCGCATGACACATGTGACACAAAAAACCCTGCAAAATCTACTCACAAAAGCCTAAGTAAGTGAAGCTCAATGACCCTGAATAGAGTTGCATTGTGCACACATGACTGTTACTTTATTCCAACAAGGGACTTGGTACCCCTCTTGTGTAAATTGTGGGGATCCTAGCGTTCTGACCTCCCATTATCACACACTCAATTTCTATCCTGTGGATAGAGCAATCATGTACAGTAAAATGTAACTATGAGGAAACATTATTACTTCATGACAATCAATACTCCTTAGCTGTAATGTAATATTCTATTATTTACTGCATCCCACCATTTGCAGCACATTTTTCGTTCTTGTCTATTACATTAATTAATCCACATTATATCACATTGCTCCCTCTCCTCCCTTGTAATAATTAGGATCATAAACACCTGCACACTACAGTTTCATCTCTGTCATCACATATCTGCTTTTAATAGAACAGGACATGGCAATCCTAAAATGGGAATGGGTAAGTAAAATCCCAATCTTTACAGATACAAATAGGAAAGGCTTGGTACTAGTAATCTTTTCTTTTTCTTTTTTTTTTTTTGCATCTTTTCTTTACAATATATAAAAAAAACATTGTATGAAGTTTCGGTCATATTGACATTCATCAAATAATCAGAATGCTAGAGGATAAGATGTGGATTATGGCGCAGGGGTAGGTGACAGAAGTCGCTTTGGTAAGAATGCCATGCAGGCGACCTCTATTGGCTGTAACATGGTGGGTTTTTGCATTTATAATATTTGCTATTATTAAGTTCTATCAGAAACATAACTTATGTATTTGGGTGAATGGTATTTAAAGGCTGCAAAGGAAAGGGTCATAGCTAAAGGACTATCTGTGCCTATATGTCACAGCATATTAATATGAAAGCCATCCCATTAAAAGAATTAACTGACAAGCAAGAACTGTCTGCAGTGACCTATTGAAGAATACTATTGATGCAATGATCTCTGAGGCTCTTACCAGACAAGGATGGTATTAACCTCTATGTGTTCGCGACGCCAGTGTGGTTCCCGAACACCACACGCCCGGATTATCTGCTATCACACGGGCTAGTAGTGAATAAAGGGTCCACAACCAGTTATGGTTTAACGGAGGCTTTAATTAGTATAAGACAGGTGTAATTATCTCCACAACTAAGGCCAGATTTCCCAGAGAGATGGCTAGGACCCAGAGGACCTCGCAGCTTGCTGGACCAATACTTGACTTTGACTTGTAATTAGACTTGACTATGTGCAGGACTTGACTAATTTCAGTGACAGCAAACATAGACTTGAGACTTACTGGAGAGACTTGTAGCTTTTGGGCTACTCCAGATGCTGATCACTTGACTCTACGGCCTCTGGTGCTTGCTGCCTCAGCAAAGACTTGATGGTAGCTAATAGAGCTTATCTCAAAGAGAGTGAATTGTAATGGCCACCCCTTTATATATCGGGGGCTGGACTAAAGCCCATTGGTCAAGCTGAGGGTCATAGGTTAAAGCTGGCACTCTCTGGGAGTACATGTGACATAATATAACATGTGACAGGCTTAATCACAGGTCCTTGAGACCTCCCACAGTTCCTTTATACTATCTAGACATAGGGATCCTGTCTATGCATTAAAGGAACATACACCACATTTATTAAACCAACAGGAGAACAAAGGGAAACCCTGCTGGGGAGCCCCCAGGTCCCTGAGGGACTTAAGCTGACAGGGCCTACAGGTATTACAGGACCGTGTACCTGTACTGGGACATCACAAAATGATGCATTTCAGGGCTTTGGCCTTCTAGCTGAGAAGTTTTAAGAATTAAAAAGGGGTCTGGGGAAGGGGGGCAGAAATGTGTGGAAGAGATAGGGAAAAAGGAGTCTGGGAGGACTTAGTGGCCTGAGGGGGGGGGCGGGGCAGAGGGGTCTAGAGGCAGACTTTGGGGTTTGGAGGAGGAGGACAGTGGGTCTGGGGGGACTTAGGGGTCTGAAGAAGAAGGGAAAAGTTGGTTCTGGAGAAGGATTAAGATGTCTGGGGGGACAAAGGGCTTATCCACACTGTGGACATTCTACTGGCAGAATTCCAGTGTGGAAATCTGCTTGCAGCAGAATTCTATTGTCTTCAATAGGATTCTGCTGCTCTGTGCATACTGTAGAGTCACCACAGTGGAATTTTCTTGCGACATCCGCCCAAAGAATGAGCAGGATTCTGCCAGACTGCATTGCTGACTAAGAAACGATGCATGTCCGTGTGGTCCTACCACTGATAACTTTGGTAGTGAAAGGAGGGGAAGGTCTGAAGGAGGAGGGGAAATATAAGTCTGGGGGACTTAGGGGTTTGGAGGAAGACAGTAAAAGGATGACATTTTGCCAAACAGACGAAACAGTGAGTGGCAGCAATATTTTTTAGGGGGCATGATGTCTGGTAGGGTATTATTTAGGGAATCCAGTCTGTGGCAGGGTTATAATGATCATTGTTTCATATAGAGGATGAGGATCTGCTGACAAAGTAAGGAACCAATGAAAAAAAAAAAAAAGGTAAGACAACAGAGAAGATGTCTCATCTGATTCAAATCATTGTATGGGCTGTCTGTTATCCATCACTGCGGTAGTCACTTGTACGTTCTGCAGAGATGACAAGTGAAACTGTACCTCCAATCTGTGGCTCTCACATTCCAGGCATGACAGGAGTTGTAGCTTTTCAACAGCTGGAGAGCCACTTGAACCGAGGTGATTTTAGACTATGCAGCCCATTTTATTTTGGTGGTGCTCCGACTGCTCAGTAAAAAAAAAAAGGCAACATAGTCTAGATCTAGTCTGCACCTATTTTTGGTCCCAGTCCGGCCCTGGTATGGTTTTTACAAAAAACTGATAATAAAGTGTTTTTCCCATAAAGGACATATTTCTCTGCAGGATACTGTATGTGATGAGTATCTGATTGGTGAGGACCCATAAGCTAGGACCCTTACCGATCACAAGAAGAGTTGTCACATGTTTATCCTGGTTGAATGAAATGGTTGCCTGACATATTCACTTCCACTCCATTCATCTCTAAGGGCCTCATGAACTTGCCAAGTACTGTACTCCTTTAAGTCCATTGTAGCAGAGCTTAGGCGCTGCTCCCTGGCTACACCCGGAAGTCGGGTGACATGAGGATTCAGTGGAGCCAATTCTTTGGGCATGTAAATTTGGGCATGACTTCCAGATGTAGCCAGGGAGCGACCCTGCACTCTGCTACAATAGTAGAGTGTTCACGTGACCGCAGTTTCTTATGTCAGTAGGATGTGAGAGTCAAGAAATTACTATGCATAAAATAGTTAGGCATAGAGAATATAGGCAGGGAAGCACAGAAACCGGCTCCCTGCCTCCATTGCTCACTGAAGAGATTAAGCCGTTTAGCAATGGGGACCATGGGGGAGATTTATCAAAACCTGTGCAGTGGAAAATTTGCCCAGTTGCCCATAGCAACCAATCAGATTGCTTCTTTCAGTTCTAACAAGGCCTCTGCAAAATAAAAGAAGTGATCTGATTAGTTGCTATGGGCTACTGGGCAAATTCTCCTCTGCACAGGTTTTGATAAATCTCCAAAAGAGCTTGTGAGGTACTTGCTATCTAAAGCCTACTCATACGCTACGGCTATCTGGGTTATATGTGCTCCAATATTAGGCAGTCCAGGTATCCTAGTGTTCCGACCAGGACATTAGCTGCAGTATCATAAATAATACAAAGAGAAAAGGTAGTATGCACTCACCGCTAGGCTACGGTCATCCATCCTTGGAGTCCGGGGACACTGGTAGGATCAGCGTCTTCTTGGAGCGCTCGGAGGCTACACCGGTAGTTTCGCGGGATCAACCCACTTCATCCGGCCTCTCAGAGGCCGGATGAAGTGGGTTGATCCCGCAAAACTACCGGTGTAGCCTCCGAGTGCTCCAAGAAAACGGGATCCTACCCGTGTCCCCGGACTCCAAGGATGGATGACCGTAGCCTAGCGGTGAGTGCATACTACCTTTTCTCTTTGTATTATTTTTGATTAATCTCCCCCCATGTATTTGAGATGGCTAAACCAATTTCTGTAAGTTATGGCTCTTTGTATTCCTGTGTATTCAGTTTAGTGTGGGTAAACAGCCTGTCAGTTTCTCTTAAAGGGTGTACCACCACTGTGTGGGATCAATATTACCGTGGGATGCACCAACAGTACACTATAAAAGTGTGCAGGGCACAAAAGGGTCTATTACTGTGTAGTGTCACTAAGGGGTGCAATTATTGAGTGCTGCACAGTCATATACTACTGTGATCACTGTATGGTCATTGAACTATGATATAAGTGGGTGTTTTTGTCTTTGTGGTAGATATATATGCTCATGGTGTAGAGGTATTATTTGGTCCATGTATAGTGGTATTATTTGTTAAGTGTAATATTCTGAGTTATACTAATATATTTATGTTTTTTTCCCTTTACTTTATCTATCTATCTATCTATCTGTGTTTTTATTTATAAGGTTTCATTTGTATTTTTTTGTATGCTCAATAAAATATTGCAGTGCTGACATCTAGTGGTCAAGCAGCTTACACTGCATACCTATAAAAAAAACTAATAATAATAATTTTCAAGCCTATATTAAAATGACGCAACCCATATAATCTCCAATCGAGTTAAAACTTAAAAAAATTACAGGAAAAAACTATGTACCTGAATGTTAAAGTGTTATTGTCATTTAAAAATAGTTTTGCCCCTACCAATCTCTAGATGTAGCCAGGCAAGTGAGTGACTGTGCAATTCACTCCCCGACATGCTACTTATCCGACTCTCTTATTATTGTACATTGTTCTGGGTAGTAGCCTATATTGCATTCACAATTCTGCTCAGTCAGTGTCAGAACTCTTTGTCTTTCTTGCTGGCTTAATTAACGTTCCCACTGAGTAATTGTAGAGGGATTCAAGCAGAAAAATTTCCATACGGGAAAAAAAAGCTTTTGATTTTGTGCGGAATTCACAGGAAAATTCTGCGCAGAAAATGAGCCAATTACATATTTCAGTGGGCTGTGATTACAAAAACGATTCAGAATTTTTTTTACCATTGACTTCAATGGACTTCTGCTCGCATATTCCGCAAGAAGAATGAACATGTTCTTTCTTCTAGTAGAACAGAATTCCGCAGCGGAGCAATGTAAAATACATTGAAGTCAATGGCAAAAACAGATGTTAATTATTTCTGAGCAGAGATCTCAAGTAAATTCCTCTTGAATTACTCAGTGTGAACGCACCCTTATGGTCTGCTCTCCTGATTTGCATTCTACGAAGTATAGACATATACCAAACCCTAGACATGATACAGAGCAACCTAATAGTTCTACCCCATTATCACATCTTAAAGGGGTACTCCACCCCTAGACATCTTATCCCCTAACCAAAGGATAGGGAATAAGATGTCTGATCGCGGGGGTCCCACCGCTGGGGACCCCCGCAATATAGCATGCGGCAACCACCTGTTTCTTGTCCGGAAGCGCTGGAGGGTCTGGGTCGCGACCACGGAAACGGAAGTCCGTGACTTAATGACTCCGCCCCCGTGTGACGTCACGCCCGTCCCCTCAATGCAAGTCTATGGGAGGGGGCGTGACAGGGCGGAGTCATGACGTGACGGACTTCCGTTCCCGTGATCGCGACCCAGACCCTCCAGCGCTTCCGGACAAGAAACATCCTTTGGATAGGGGATAAGATGTCTAGGGGTGGAGTACCCCTTTAAATAACTGTTACAAATACTGAACGTCTCTAGACAAGCTTGATATCTACTTTCCATAAGTCTTTACAAGCTTGGTATCTGTTTCCAAAAACCACCAGCAAAATGTGAATGTAGCTGTGGCTTCTAATACAGGCTATAGCTCAAGATGACTTCAAGAAACATAATGCAGTGTAATGAAAATGCTATTCAATTTTACATCAAGATTGAGACTATATATTTATTATCTACAGATGAACATACAATAGTTTTTTATTTTTATTTTATAAATCATATTAGTGACTCTGTACCTGACCTTCCTATCTGATATCATAGCTCATCACTAGTCTTTTCTATCTTTAAGCCCATTAGACAGTGAAAAGTAAACTGTATTCAATTGCAAGTATTAGAAGAGTTTAGAAAGAAGAGCAATGATAACAAATGATAAATGCAATACAACCAATTTCATGTTTTATAAAAACAACTGTCTTGTAGCCCCTGGCTTTGTGTTTAGAGAAGGAATGACACAAGAAACATTTATTTCATTCGGCGCAATAATTCGGCTCAATCAAAGGGAGCGCGGCCGGGGCAATGCCATCTCCCAGCTGCTGATTACATCAAAGCTTTGCAGCAAAAATTCAATTTTATGATGTTAATCTCGGCCTGCCACTCAGAAATTTTCTCTCAGGGATATGATTTTTCTTGGGATTTCATTTTAAGAACGATTTTCTTCTTCTGCAATCATTAAAGATATGTTTTCATCAAAAGACTCTATCTTGGCAAAATTCAATTGGCCGTCTCAATCCCTTTTGGTGACACGGTATTAATTAAAATGGTTTATGTTGAATCTAAGCGGGGAAATTGGGTGGTGGAGCACATATTTACTTCATGCATCAAGAAACTCTACAAGATCTCTTTAGTAGCACATATAGACTGAACGGCTCGTACAGAGCTTGTCAGGTTCTATTCTGCACACAGGACAGATGCCAACAATTTCCTTATCATTCTACCATTGGTCTTTCTGCCTGCCATAATTCCACTCATAGCTGTTGCAGTTGATTCATTTTAGTCCTGACACCAAACCATTCCCAAAACATGAACTGACTGATAGTCTTCTTGAACTGGCAAAGTATAAGCCTTTTATTTACTATGCAAATCATGCTCAAGTGCTCTGGGTCTTCCCCATCACAGAAAGAGCCCAAGTTAGTCCAATCCATATCCTCTTTATCTTGTGGCTGTCAGTCAAACAGGGGATGTTAGCGGGCCAGGGGGCATGATGAAAAGGATATGTACTGGACTTACCTGGGCTCTTGCCATGATGGGGAACACCCCCTGAACATATGAGCTAGTGTTGAGCACAAATATTCATTATGCTAATTTTTATTGTGAAAATCGACAATTTGTAATTTTTGCGAATATTTAGAATATAGTGCTATATATTCATAATGACGAATATTCATTTTTTTTTCACATGCAAATTTTTGCATGGAAAAATAAATGAATGAACATGGTGAATATGCGAACTCCGCAAACATAGGACGAATAATCGTCAATATATTTGCAAAATATTGCAAATTCGTATATGGCCCTTGCTGCTCATCACTAATATGAGCCTCATTTGTATAATAACAAAAAGGCTTACAGTCATGGCTGTAAATGTTGGCACCCCTGACATTTTTCAAGAAAATGAAGTATTTCTCACAGAAATGGATTGCAGTAACAAATGTTTTGCTATACACATGTTTATTCCCTTTGTGTGTATTGGAACTAAACCAAAAAAGGGAGTAAAAAAAGCAAATTGGACACAATGTCACACCATACTTCAAAAATGGCCTGAACAAAATTATTGGCACCCTTAACTTAATATTTGGTTGCACAACATTTGGAAAAAATAACTGAAATCAGTGGCTTCCTATAACCATCAATAAGCTTCTTACACCTCTCAGACGGAATGTTGGACCACTGTTCCTTTGCAAACTGCTCCAGGTCTCTCTTATTGGAAGAGTGCCTTTCCCCAACAACAATTTTACGATCTCTCCACAGGTGTTCAATGGGATTTAGATCTGGACTCATTGCTAGCCACTTCAGAACTCCCCAGCTTTCTGACACTGGGCTGTACAGTGCGACCCAAAATCCGTTGGTAATACTCAGATTTCATGATGCCTTGCACACATTCAAGGCACCCAGTGCCACAGGCAGCAAAACAACCCCAAAACATAATTGAACCTCCACCATATTTCACTGTAGGTACTGTGCTCTTTTCTTTGTAGGCCTCATTCCATTTTTTGGTAAACAGTAGAATGATGTGCTTTACCACAAAGCTCTATCTTGGTCTCATCTGTCCACAGATATTTTCCCAGAAAGATTTTGGCTTACTCAAGTTCATTTTGGCAAAGATTTTTTATGTCTTTGTCAGCAGTGAGGTCCTCCTGGGTCTCCTGCCATAGCGTTTCATTTGATTTAAATGTTGAAGGATAGTTTACGCTGACACTGATGCTTCCTGAGCCTGCAGGACAGCTTGGATATCTTTGGAACTTGTTTGGGGCTGCTTATCCACCATCCAGACTATCCTGCGTTGACACCTTTCATCAATTTTTCTCTTCCGTCCACGCCCAGGGAGATTAGCTACAGTGCCATGGGTTGAAAACTTCTTGATAATATTGCGCACTGTGGACAAAGGCAAATCTAGATCTCTGGAGATGGACTTTTAACCATGAGATTGTTGATATTTTTCCGCAATTTTGGTTCTCAAGTACTCAGACAGTTCTCTTCTCCTCTTTCTGTTGTCCATGCTTAGTGTGGCACACACAGACACAATGCAAAGACTAAGTGAACTTCTCTCCTTTTTATCTGCTTTCAGGTGTGATTTTTATAATGCCCACACCTGTTACTTGCCCCAGGTGAGCTTGAAGGAGCATCACATGCTTGAAACAACCTTATTTATCCACAATTTTGAAAGGGTGCCAATAATTTTATCCAGCCCATTTTTGGAGTTTGGTGTGACATTATGTCCAATTTGCTTTTTTTCCTCCTTTTTTGGTTTACATGTGTATAGCAAAATATTTGTTACTGCAATCCTTTTCTGTGAGAAATACTTTCAGGGGTGCCAACATTTACGGCCATGACTGTATATCTCACATATAGTGAGGACTAATGAAATAAAAAAAGTTATGCCTGAAATCATAGTGATTAACCCTATGTAGCAATTTGCCTTTTTACACCTATGTTTTCCTGCTGACAGATCAGTTTAAACAGCACCTAACAGTCAAATTAAATGCCCCCATACATATTAGGAAAAGTTGGTAGAAACAGCTCCTGTTTGCGAGCCTCTTGCTCCAATCCTTTTGTTTTTAAAGGGATAAGGTATTGCTATAGCTGTCTGGCAGTGTCTATCCTCTCCTATCCTCATTCACAAGACATGAATGGTTAGCCAAGCTAAGTGTTTATGTGTATGGCGGGATAAGGAACAATAACAGTAAAACAGGTATTTAAAGGGAACTCAGGTGGAAACAAGTGGAAAACAAATGTTTTCAAATCAACTGGTGCCAGAAAGTTAAACAGATTTGTAAATTACTTCTATTTCAAAATCTGAAACCTTCCAGTACTTATCAGCTGCTGTATATTACAGAGAAATGTGTGAAGTTCTTTCCATTCTTACAGTGCTCTCTGCTGACACTTCTGTCCGTGTCAGGAACTGTCCATATTAGAAGCGCATCCCCATAGAAAACCTCTCCTGATCTGGACAGTTCCTGACACGGACAGAGGTGTCAGCAGAGAGCACTGTTGTCAGACTGGAAAGAACTTCACAAATTTCTCTTAAGTATAACTATAGTATACAGCAGCTGATAGTGCTAGAAGGATTGGGGTTATTTAATAGAAGTAATTTCCAAATCTGTTTAACTTTATGGCACCAGTTGATTTGAATTTTTTTTTTTCCACTGGAGTACCCCTTTAAGATGTATGAGCACTGTTATTCCCTATGAGAAAAAAAAAGCTTTGTTACTGTTTGTACCCAAAGTAAATGATTAAAATTGAATAGCAATGTTGATACGCATGTGACTTTAAGTTTCCATGTCCCCCATCAATTTGCATTTAATACCCTATAATGACAAAGTTAAAATAAAATTTAAAGGGGTACTCCGGTGGAAAACTTTTTTTTTTTTTTTTTTTTTTTTTTTATCAACTGGTGCCAGAAAGTTAAACAGATTAGTAAATTACTTCTATTAAAAAAAATTGTAATCCTTCCGGTACTTATTAGCTGCTAAATACTACATAGGAAATTATGTTCTTTTTGGAACACATTGCTCTCTGTTGACATCTCTGACATCTCATTTTAGGAACGGTCCAGAGTAGGAGAAAATCCCCATAGCAAACATACGCTGCTTTGGACAGTTCCTAAAATGGACAGAGATGTCAGCAGAGAGCACTGTGCTTGTGATGTCAGCAGAGAGCACTGTGTTCCAAAAAGAAAATAATTTTCTCTGTAGTATTCTGCTGCTAATAAGTACTGGAAGGATTAAGATTTTTAAATAGAAGTAATTTATAGATCTGTTTAACTTTCTGGCACCCGTTGATTTAAAAAAAAAAAAAAGTTTTCTACCGGAGTACCCCTTTTTAGAATTTTCAGCAAATTTATTAAAAAGAAAAACAAAAATGTGCATAGACATAAGTATTCTGCTCTTTTGCTATGACACTTGAATTTTAGGTCAGGGGCCTCCCATTTCTCTTGATTATCTTTGAGATGTATCTACACCTTGGTTGGGGTCACCTGTGGTCAATTCAGCTGACTGGACAGGATTTGGGAAGACACAACTCTGTCTATATAAGGTATCACAGCTGACAATGCAGATCAGGGCCAACCAGAAGCCATAAGGGGAAAAGAGTTTTGGGACAGGATTGTGGGACGGCACAGATCTGGAGAAGAGTACAAAATAAAGTCTGCTTCACTGTGAGAGCTCAGTGCCCAACATAATTCTTAAATAGGAGAAGTTTGAAACAAAAAGAAGTATTCCTAGAGCTAGCCACCACACCAAACTAAATTATTGGGTAAGAATGGCCTTGGAAAGAAACATGACCAAGATCCCAATGGTTATACTAGCAATGATCCTACATGCAAATGGCAGAAACATCCAGAAGGCCAACCATCCCTGCAGCAATAATCAGCGTTTTTTGGTGAATATTACCATGAATTGAACAAGCTGTGATGACAACAACGTGCACTGCTCGGACATCTTTGGTCCTTCACTTGTTCAGATCATCCTTACCCTCTATAATAACGCAAATGTTGACACAGTTAAGACTCCTAAATTAGTTCAGACTTCAGACCAAACTGCTAAATAAATTCAGATCTCAGATCAGATGGTTAAATAAATTAAGTCTTAAAGGGGTACTTCGGTGAAAAACTTTTTTCTTTTAAATGAACAGGTGCCATAAAGTTAAACAGATTTGTAAATTACTTCTATTAAAAAATCTTAATCCTTTTAGTAATTTTAGCAGCTGTATACTACAGAGGAAATGCTTTACTTTTTTAATTTCTATTTTATGTTGTCCACAGTGCTCTCTGCTGACACCTCTGTCCGTGTCAGGAACTGTCCAGAGCAGCATAGGTTTGCTATGGGGATTTTCTTCTGCTCTGGACAGTTCCTGATATGGGCATCAGGTGTCAGCAGAGAGCACTGTGGACAACACAAAAAAAATTCAAACAGCTGCTAAAAAGCAGTGAAAGGATTAAGATTTTTTAATAGAAGTAATTTACAAATCTGTTTATCTTTCTGGCTCCAGTTCACTTAAAAAAAAAGTTTTCCACCAGAGTACCCCTTTAAGAACCCTAAACTGAGACCTCCAGACCAGATAAAGAGACTTTACATCAAACCAATATACTTCTGTTCTTATCTCATTGTCTATTAGGTTTAAACAAGGTGGGTAAACACATAATGTAGGAAGGAGTATGGGTACTTTCAGTGCAAGAGTTTTATACTTCAGAGTGTTTGGACCAAAACTGATATAGAGAACAAGTGCGTTCTCTCCTGGCTCTGTGTCATGTGACCTGGACCCATTTACAATGCTAGTCTATGGGGCCATCTCGGCTGCATAGACACAGAAAACGGGGAGAGGAGCACGTGGCTGCCCACTTTCCTCCTTGCCTGTTTTCGTCATTGAACGGTGTCAGAACACTCAGACCTCGACTGATAAAAACTTTCCAAAGTTTTCAAATTCACTGTATACTTTAATTCAGTAGATAATGATTGATTAAAAAACAAACAAAACAAAACAAAAAATAGGGGAGGGGTGCTAATTGTTTGTGGAAGGAATAATTCCTTGATTACCTTCATCTTAAAGAGGTACTCCAACCCTAGACATCTTCTCCCCTAATCAAAGGGTAGGGGATAAGATGTCTGATCGTGGGGGGTCCCGACGCTGTGGACCCCTGCGATCTTGGCTGAGGCACTCCGGACATTCAGTGCATGGAGCAAACTTCACTCCATGCTAGATGACTGGTGATATGGGCGGAGGCGCTTGATGTCACGGCTACGCCGCACTTGTGTTGTCACGGCCATGCCCTCTGCAAGTCTATGGGAGGGGGCGTGGCATCCATCCTGCCCCCTTCCATAGACTTGCATTGAGGGGGCATCATGAGTGGGGCGTGGCCGTGACATCACGAGCCTCTAGCACTGCACGCTCTAAACGAATGCCGGGTGCAGCAGGGAGATCACGGGGGTCCTCAGCGAAGAGAGGTCAGACATCTAATCGGGATAAAATGTCTAGGGGAGGAGTTACCCTTTAAATTCACCTCTGCCTGTTGTTTTACACATATACTCCAATATATGGCTCCAAAACTATGGCAAACATAGGCATGCATGTACTGCATCAAGCTACATGTATCAGAAGAAATGATGCTGTCTACTGCGCATTTTTTTTATAAAATAGTAACAAAAACAAGTGACTGATGTGCATCCCTTGTTCATGCTAGTCGAGTCAGCATGCTTATGTGCGGAGTTAATTTTTTGCCAAATTTATGAAATCTATGACTACTTTATAACCTTCACCTGCAACACCACCAGCAGCTTAGTTAAAATGGTATGCAAAATTTTAGACATTTCTGACAAAACAGACTGAAAAAATTCTGACGGAATGAATTCACATAGTCCTTTTCTCTTATTGAAGATTATTTTGTAAAACTTCAGAAAATACCCCATATACATCATAGCAAAAGCATGAAGAAAATCATATAACACCTTCAAAATAATATAATAGGATATATATTCATCCTATATACATTAAGTATCTTTTCTCGCATTCTATTAATCTAATCCATAAAAGGAATAGTTTGGTAGACGTACCTTCTGAGATGTGTCAGTGTCCTGTCTTCATCATCTGTGCTTCCTTATGCTGTCCCAGGAGAGGAAAACCTGATGTTCAAGCTTGCAATGTTTTGGGTTACACTAGAATAAGAGCAGTCGTGTTATCAGGCTAAACATGAGCCCCATCAGACACACAACAGAGACACAGAGATATCCAGCATTAACTCTTCATTTATGGTAGGAACTGTTCTCAGACAGAATTCATAATAGTTATTTGCATTATATTTCCAGTAACCATTACGAAGCTCTTAGACTCCTTTATGAATCATTTGCCAGAGGGCAATATGGCTGAACTTCCATACTCTTGAGGTGCTTGGAACGTGTGGCCCCCAACAGAAATAAAGAGATTATGCACATAGTAATAATACATATCTCATACATTGGCAAATGAGGTGCTCATGAGGAGTAGAGATGAGCGAACTTCGATTCGTCACAAACTGCTCGGCTCGGCAGTTGATGACTTTTCCTGCATAAATTAGTTCAGCTTTCCGGTGCTCCGGTGGGCTGGAAAAGGTGGATACAGTCCTAGGAGACTCTTTCCTAGGAATGTATCCACCTTTTCCAGCCCACCGGAGCACCTGAAGGCTGAACTAATTTACACAGGAAAAGTCATCAACTGCCGAGCCGAGAAGTTCGTGACGAATCAAATTTACTGTAAGTTCGCTCATCTCTAATGAGGAGGATAAGAAGAGTAGTCCATGGCAGCTGAGGGTTTTATTCCATCAGGAAAGTCTGTTATAGTTTGACAGATGGCTTGGTGGTATTGCTAACTTGATTGGTCCCCCTGTAAGCCAGTACAACTTTTGTAAAGGAGGGTCTTTTTATAATAAACATACAGTTAAGAACATTTAAAATATAACAAAATAAATAAAAAAATACCATGTAATCAATGAAAACATCCAAAATGGGATATCATTTCACATAACACAATTTACTATACACACACACATATATATATATATATATATATATATATATATATATATATATATATATATACACAGTGGTCCCTCAAGTTACAATATTAATTGGTTCCAGGACGACCATTGTATGTTGATACCATTGTATGATGAGACCATAACTCTATGGAAACCTGGTAATTGGTTCTAAAGGCCTCAAAATGTCATCCAAAAATAGGAAAAAGTGAGAATTAAAGAAAAATAAGTAGATAACTAATATAGATAAAGCAAATCCTTACATATAAAAGTAAGAAAGATCTGCTGGGAGCTGTATATCACTGTATATGTCAGTGTTTCCCAAGCATGGAGCCTCCAGCTGTTGCAAAACTACAACTCCCAGCATGCCCGGACAGCCAAAGGCTGTCCGGGCATGCTGGGAGATGTAGTTTTGCAACAGCTGGGGGCACCCTGCTTGGGAAACACTGGTCTATGTAGAGGACAGGAGCTTCTTCAGGGTCCTGTACAGAACACGCAATGTCCTAAAAAAGTAATGGAGTCACCCTCACCTGGTGTCCAAAGGAGCAGCTAACCCTGATACAGGTAAAGTGTACAGAACATGTAATACCCCTCTGTACTGTAGGGGGCGCTGCCAGACACCAGTCAGTGCATACGCTTCAGTAATAAAGGGGTTTTACCAGTGAATGCACCTTCTGATTGGCCTATTCTTCCGGCCATTGACAGGTATCACAGATCTGGACTGTCTGTACATTGTATGTTGAGTCTGGTTTCAACTTACGATGGTCCAGAAAAGACCATTGTATGTTGAAACTATTGTATGTTGAGGCCATTGTAAGTTGAGGGATCACTATATATATATATATATATATATATATATATATATATATATATGGAGAGAGAGAGAGAGAGAGAGAGAGAGAGAGAGATAATTAAAAAAAAAAAGAATGATTTTATAAAAAATATCAAGAGACTTTATGACAAGAACTTTTAAAAGGGTGACTTTGACTCGGGGTACACTATGTAAGGTTTCTGGGAGTACAACCCTTGATGGTGTGTGCAGCATTTATACTTCAGATATAGTTGTAATCAGGGGTCAAGTCCTTGGGAAAAAAGTGTGGGAACTCTGGGAGATTCATCAAAACCAGTGTAGAGGAAGAGTGGTGCAGTTGCCCATAGCAACCAATCAGATTGCTTCTTTCGTTTTTAACAAGGCCTTTGAAAAATTAAAGAAGCAATCTGGTTGGTTTTGATAAATCTCCCCCTCAGTTCCCATGCGTTCCTGCAGGACTTGAGAGCTGGTTGTAATGTAAAAACTGAGGTAAGCTGAAGTCCTATGTGCAGTATCCAAACAGAATGGGAGATTTTTTCAAAACCTTTTTGGAGGAAGAGTGGCACAGTTTCCCATAGCAACCAATCAGATTGTTTCTTTCATTTTTCACAGGCCTCTTTAAAAATGAAATAATCAAACTGATTGGTTTCTATGGGAACTGCATCACTTTTCCTCTACACAATTTTGATAAATTTCCCCCACTATACATTTATAGCACAGGGTAGCAAGTTACACAACTTCAGTTTAGATCAGTGGTCTCAAACTGGTGGCCCTCCAGATGTTGCAAAACTTCTACTCCCAGCATGTCCAGACAGCTGTAGCCTGCCGCCAATGGCTGTCCGGTCATGCTGGGAGTTGAAGTTTTGCAACATCTAGAGGGCCCCCAGTTTGAGACCCCTGTTTTAGATTAAAGGGTTTCACCTGTGCTTACACATCTTATCCCCTATCCAAAGGATAGGGGATAAGATGTCTGATCGCGGGAGTCCCGCTGCTGGGGACCCCCGTGATCATGCACGCGGCACCCCGTTTGTAATCAGTTCCCGGAGCGCGTTCGCCCCGGTCTGACGTCATGCTCCGCCCCTCAATGCAAGCCTACGGGAGGGGGCGTGATAGCTGTCACGCCCCCTCCCGTAGGCTTGCATTGAGGGGCGGAGCGTGACGTCACACGGGGGTGCGGTCGACAGTAATCAGACCCGGAGCGAACACGCTCCGGGGACTGATTACAAATGGGGTGCCGCGTGCATGATTGCGCGCATCCGCAGCTGCGGGACTCCCGCGATCAGGTATCTTATCCCTTATCCTTTGGATAGGGGATAAGATGTGTATGCACCGGAGTACCCCTTTAATGGAAATTGGTCAATTACCTTAAATTTCTTTGTAACGCAATTAGACTAACTAAAAGTATCTCGCTATGTTTTTAGCACTTTTTTTGTTGGTAGTGGTGAAGTATAGGTAAACCAATAAGGTCATTCTCTACTGTAAGGGGCCTACACAGGTTGGCTGACTGTGGTAAAAATACTTGAAAAAGGTTACTTGTGGTTAAGTGAAACATGGTTCCCTATTGCTGGAAGCCCACAAAGAGTTAAATGTTTTGAAAGAGTCCTTGCTCAAGTATTTTCCTTTTCTGACTAGATGATTCTCCATCTCGGAGCAGGAACAGGGTTTTGAAGATGAATGATCTCTCAATGTGGACTGGAGAGAGTCTTGGGTGAAATCTCCTGAATGTCGCACAGCGCTGACCCACCTATATCTGATTCAGGTTAGAATTTAGCAACTGGGAGTGAATTTTCTGGCAAAGCCAATGCTTGGTTACTTGCTTGTAGCAGAGTTTAACCTAAACAGTGTACTCACTCGGCCTTTTCACTCACATGGCCTAGCAGGAGGGAGACAAGCAGGCATGCCCTGTAGCCTAAACTAGACCAGACTAAACTGATTTCAGCCCTCTGGGAAAAGAAAGTTGGATTTGGGAGTCCTTTGTGACCAATCTTCCATGCATCCTTACATATATATTGCTCACCATTGGTGGCAGCAAATAGCTATTTTTTAACCCTTACACATCCATTATACCTCAGTGTATACAGAAGTAGAAATGTATTACATAAAATAGAAGACTATGCATGTTTAACTCATAATACAAAGACACAAATTCAGTCATTAGAGAGATTTACTCCTTAGCCACATAACAATTTTCTATTTTAGCAGCTGACAGAAGGTACCAGGACAATGTACAAACGAGAGAAGATGCATATGAGTTAGAATTTTAATATAATTTGTCAGTATGTCAATGTGACAATTTTTGTATTTCCGGGCAGCATCGTGGTCAGATCTCTGAAACTGATTGTCAGAAGTTCCTTCTTCACTGGATTCAATGCTTCCATGTCCTTATAGTCTTTTTTGATAAATCATGCCCAGGCTCCCAAACTGTTTAAATGCCTCTGGTATCGCGATCTTCTTCCTGGTTGCTGGAAGATTGACAGGTCCCATTGCAGCTCAGCTAATTGCTAGCCGCAGTGATGTCCCACCACAGCCAGTGATAGGCTGAGTGACAATGGATACTTACTGTAAACCTCCGCCCATGTGAGCGTACCCTGTACGTTCACATTGGGGGGGGGGACATCCTGCTGTTGCAAAACTATAACTCCCAGCATGCGCTGACAGACTGTACATGCTGAGAGTTTTAGTTTTGCAACAGCTGTAGGCACACTGGTTATGTATCACTGAGTTTGTGACCTAACTCAGTGTTTCACAACCAGTGTGCATCCAGCTGTTTCAAAACTACAACTCCCAGCATGTACGGTGCATGGTGTACGGTGACTGCTGAGAGTTGTAGTTTGCAACAGCTGGAGGCACACCGGTCGTGAAACACTGAGTTAGGTAAAAAGAAAACTTCACAACCATTGTGCCTTCAGCTGTTGCAAAACTACAACTCTCAGCAGTCATCGACAGCCAATGGGCATGCTGGGAGTTGTAGTTATGCAACCAGCAGATGCACCACTACAACTCCCAGCATGCACTTTAGCTGTTTGTGCAAGCTGGGAGTTGTAGTTATACAACAGCTGAAGGTACACTTTTCAATAGAAAAAATGTGCCTCCAGCTTTTGCAAAACTGTAAGTCCCAGCATGCCCATAAGGGAATGCTGGGAGCTGTGGTTGTCTGCCTCCTGCTGTTGCATAACTACAGCTCCCAGCATGCCCTTTTTGCATGCTGGGAGCTGTTGCTAAGCAACAGCAGGAGGCTGTCACTCACCTCCTGCTGCTGCTATGGGACACAGGTCAGTCCTGCGCCGCCGCCGCCGCTCCTGGGGCCCCGATGCCAACATTGACACCGGGGATCGGGGGCCCTAGCTCCTGGGGTCCACGTCTCGCACCCTCTCACGTCCTCTGGAAGAGGGGCGGAGCGGGTTGCGGGAGTGACACCCGCAGCAGGCGCCCTGATTGGTCGGCCGGTAAACCGGCTGACGAATCAGGGCGATCGTGAGGTGGCACCAGTGCCACCTCACCCCTGCAGGGTATGGCTGTACGGGGCCATCTCTGACTGCCCCGATCAGCCAGTAATTCCGGGTCACCGGGTCACTGGAGACCCGATTGACCCGGAATCGCCACAGATCGCTGGACTGAATTGTCCAGCGATCTGAGGCCATCGCCGACATTGGGGGGCATAATGACCCCCTGGGCGATATGCAGCGATGCCTGCTGAACGATTTCAGCAGGCATCCGGCTCCGGTCCCCAACTGGCTAGCGGTGGGGACAGGAATTCCTACAGGCGTATGGATACGCCCTCGGTCCTTAAGGACTTGGAATGCAGGGCGTATCCATACGCCCTATGTCCTGAAGAGGTTTAAGGGCAGATATAATTAAATGTATTCCCTGCTCCACTGTATGTCACCTTCTGTGACTGTGGTGGTATTACAATGCAATCCTGCCATCTGCACCATTCCCCGGGAGCCTGGTCAGAAGAGCCAGAGCCTTTCCTGTGGGTGGTAGCAAAGTAAATATATGTTAATTGGGTTCTGGAGACTTCTTGATCCATTGAGCACAGTGTAGGGCCCATTTAATAAAGTGACACAGTGGGTATATGTTTATCCAAGGACATACAGTAAGTGGATCTATTGTATGTAGGGTATGTATGGGAGAAAAAATATAGATGTAGCCCTAATATAATGCTGGTTATCCGTGGATAACGGATGGTTGGTAAATAGATAAGAGCCTGCTCACCTTTGGGTGTTGCGCTAATTTCAGGCGCAACACTGATGTAAGCCTTGAGCAGGTGTCTTTCCGCAGGTACACCGGGAGCAGCTGGCCGTCGGAGCTCCGATTGCTAATTTTACCCCGCCGGTGTAGTGCTGCAGCACCGAAGTTGTCACCCACGGGAAGGTTTAGGAGACCGGTGCCGAGATTCCTACCTCCCACATCTGCTACAGTATTGTATTTAAGGGACACATTATAGACACATGGTACAAAATTGAGTGGCAGAGAATATCTGGGCAATAAATTCTGCAGACAAAAATCAGAAGTCACCATGATGATCTGAACCAGATAAAGAAGAAAAGAGATTGATGTGACTGGTTGTTTATGTTGCCTCTGTTCAGTACTGTAGTCACTGGTATGGTCTGCATTGTAATGAAGGGTGGTTACATTCTTGTTGGTAAAACAACTGTCAGTATATCTTTATTATTACTGGGTAGTCAGGATAGTAGCCAGACTGTGTAATCGATCCCTGTACTAAGCTTTGTTCTGGTGCTATAATAATAAAATGAGCTTAGCCCACACCTGCATTCGCTCAAGTCAAAAATTGAACTTGCACTTCTTACAGTATTGAAGCTGATAATTTCATAAGTAGGCAGACCTACCATCCAGCTTTCCTTCTTCTGTAGTGATCCGGTACAGAGGGCAGATCTGCTGTTCAGATATCAAAAAGCTAATTGGCAGTCCATGTTAGTGCTATATTAGCAGATCTGGGTGAAACTGGAGTCAAGATACAATATTACAGCAGAATTATTAATACAGCTCTGGACTGGTTAGCAATGTGCATGACTAGGGAATGTGGAATTCTAACAGACAAGGAAATTATTCTGTACAGCTCACCTCCACCAGTTTCTGTGCGCGGGTCCACACTCGGCAAAGTGCTGATATTCAATGCAGAAGAACAAACGATGATCCGGCACCAGATATAAGATTTGCAGCTTTATTTTCTCTGTATCAAAATGAGCAAACATCACACAGTAAAACCGACTCCCTCCACAGTCATACGCGTTTCAAGCGCATGCGCGCTCTTCCTCAGTGACGTTGTGGGTCTAACAGGCAAGGATTCTTATTCGTACCTCCACAGGTGAGGAATAATCAATTACCTCCTCTCCGGTCAGGTTACTTATAGCTCCCCGTTAGATCTCACAACTGGGTAGAGACTTTGTATCTTTCAAAACACACATTTAGGTTAAAAAAGAAGGTGTTATAAAATGATAACAACACTGTATTCAACACCATATGCTTGGCAACACATAATTTTCCATCCATAACGTACAATCATTAAATTTCTTGTTCAGTTATCCGATATGCGTGTTACATCAATAATGGAACAACAATTCTACACAGATGATTCGCAGGTATGAAGGGTTTAATCCCTTCAGTTCTCTGCAGAGTCACTGATATCGGCCTCAGCTGTGCAAGGGATTGGGGGAGGGGGATTTCTATTGATATCATTTAAACAGGAATTATGGAGTATGACATTGGGATGCTGGCCATGCCCAGGATTTTCTGTAAAGATGACCAGCGGTGACTTCAGAGTCAGCTCATGTACATAAGATTGCTGAATATTGCTATCTGTTTGGAGCCCATATGCGTGAATTGCAGCACCTCATTAAAGGCACATTGGATACATTTCTTTGGGACTACCACAATCCTCTTTGTTTATATATACTTTAGCATTACAGCATCAACCTGAAGGCAATAGTTCACTGTAAACAGACAGTGAGAAAAAAAATGTATTTACTGTAAACATTGCAGACATTATTCATCTATTGCATGTTTGAAGGCCAAGTGTTACATAAGGCATTCTTACACAGAAGTCTTTATATTCTCATATGGTTTTGGTTGGCGGTTTCTAAAAATGTTATATTCAGATCTTCCGCAACGAACAACAATCTACTGTATTAGCAATATGTGGTATGAATGTTTCTTTGTCTTTAAGTTTTGTCTTGTTTTGTCTTTTTGGTCCAGTATATTTTATATGTATACTAGCTGAGTACCCGGTGTTGCCCTGTTTTTCCTGCCTAATCCTTGTGTGAGAGGAAAAGCAACATAGGAGAAAGTACTTGTCCTCATATCCTCTCCTCATATCTTGACCCCAAATCTCCTCTTGAAATGCCTACCCCAAAACCCCTCCTCATATTCCGACCTCATATCTTGTCCTCATATCCTGTCCTCATATCCCATCCTCAGGTCCCATTCTCACATCCTGTCCACGTATCCCGTCCACATATCTAAACCTCATATCCCATCCTCATATTGTGTTCTCTTATTCCGTTCTCATATCCCAACCTCATATCATGTTCTCTTATTCCGTCCTCATATCTCGACCTTATATCCCGTCCTCACATCCCGTCTTCATATCCCAACCTCATATCCCATCCTCATATCTAATCCTCATATTACGTCCTCAGGTGGGACTGAGTTGTGATGAAGATATCTTCATATCCTGACCTCATATCCTGACCTCATATCCCGCCCTCATATCCCGCCCTCATATCCCATCCTCATATCTAATCCTTATATCCCGTCAACAGGTGGGGCTGAGTTGTGATGAAGATATTGTAAGCCAAAAAAATAGAAGGGGGTGTGGCTTTGTGGGAGTGGGCATGGTTTGCAAGCCAGACTGATGCACAAAAAGGGTAGAAAATGAAAGGGTGTGGCTTAGATTGTGGGTGTGGCTCTGGGGTGTGTCATGCATGGAGGGTGTGGCTTTCAAGCCCGACTGACACATTCACCAGGAGATGCAGAGCTGAGCTTGTGGCATAAGGTACCAGAAGTCCCATGTACTTTCATGGGACTTGAAACAAAAATCCCATTCTTCACATGAAGGTTAGGGTTAATTTATTATTTTATTTGACGAATAAGTAACATGTGAACCAGGTATTATTGAAATATCTCCAGCCATTTGGAAGTTATGCTTGAACATACATTTCCCAAAGATTTGCATGGGACTTTAAACAAAAACTCCAACCCCTGCAAATGGGGGGTAGGTTAGGGTTAAATTAACTATACTATATTTTTAGTGGACATATAAGTAACATATGACCAAGTATTATTGAAATATCTCCAGCTGTTTGGAAGTTATGCAGTAACATATATTTCCCATACACTTGTATGGAACTTTAAACAAAAACCCAGACTCTCGCAAATGGAGGTGGGTGATGGTTAATTTACC
Source organism: Hyla sarda (assembly GCF_029499605.1). Lineage (NCBI taxonomy): Eukaryota > Metazoa > Chordata > Amphibia > Anura > Hylidae > Hyla > Hyla sarda. Next base: position 147,233,454 of record NC_079192.1, read on the forward strand.
TATCCTATGTTTGTAGTTGACATATTAGTAACATGTGTACCAAGTTTCATGTATATATCTTTAGCAGTTTGGAAGAAATGCTGGAATATACACACACACACATACACACACAAATCGACAGACATTTATCAAGCGATTTAGTTAAATTTATTTTACTAAAAATGTCACACAAATGTCACACCTGCAACTACGCGATTGTTCGTAGTAATAATTTTAAAATGGACTACGGGTAGTCTGGTATTTATTAACTGCGACAGTCGCAACTGCGCAAGAAAATGTCGCAACAAGGTTAAAAATTGACTAAATTTACTCCAGCTCAAACATGGAGCAGAAAAAGCTACTACCAAAGTAAAAAAACTAAAAATTGCTTATGTGAAAGAAAATTATCAACAGGCTGAAACCAGTTGATAAATAAGTCACACATAAGCAAAAAAAAAAGTAAGGAAAAAAGTACTAAAAAAAGGAATACATAAGCAAACATTGATAAATGTCCCTCTTTGAGTTTTAGATGTACAGTACAGACCAAAAGTTTGGACACACCTTCTCATTCAGAGTTTTCTTTATTTTCATGACTATGAAAATTGTAGATTCACACTGAAGGCATCAAAACTATGAATTAACACATGTGGAATTATATACATAACAAAAAAGTGTGAAAATATGGTTCTAGACACCTTTTGCTTTGATTACTGCTTTGCACACTCTTGGCATTCTCTTGATGAGCTTCAAGAGGTAGTCTCCTGAAATGGTCTTCCAACAGTCTTGAAGGAGTTCCCAGAGATGCTTAGCACTTGTTGGCCCTTTTTGCCTTCATTCTGCGGTCCAGCTCACTCCAAACCATCTCGATTGGGTTCAGGTCCGGTGACTGTGGAGGCCAGGTCATCTGACGCAGCACCCCATCACTCTCCTTCTTTGTCAAATAGCCCTTACACAGCCTGGAGGTGTGTTTGGGGTCATTGTCCTGTTGAAAAATAAATGATGGTCCAACTAAACACAAACCGGAAGGAATAGCATGCCGCTGCAAGATGCTGTGGTAGCCATGCTGGTTCAGTATGCCTTAAATTTTGAATAAATCCCCAAGTGTCACCAGCAAAGCACCCCCACACCATCACACCTCCTCCTCCACACCAGCACACCTGTGAAGTGAAAACCATTTCAGGTGACTACCTCTTGAAGCTCAACAAGAAAATGCGAAGAGTGTGCAAAGCAGTAATCAAAGCAAAAGGTGACTACTTTGAAGAACCTAGAATATGACATATTTTCAGTTGTTTCACACTTTTTTGTTATGTATATAATTCCACATGTGTTAATTCATAGTTTTAATGCCTTCAATGGGAATCTACAATTTTCATAGTCATGAAAATAAAGAAAACTCTGAATGAAAAGGTGTTTCCAAACGTTTTGTCTGTACTGTATAAACTAGCTGAGTACCTGGTGCTGTCTGGTTTTTCCTACTTTATCCTTGTGGGGGAGGAAAAGCAACGAAGGAGGTAGCTTTTGTACTCATATCCCATCCCTAAAACCTGACCCCATATCCCCTCCTCATATCCCGACCCGAAATCCCCTCCTCATATTCCGACCTCATATCCTGTCCTCATATTTTGTTCTCATATCTCAACCCCATATCCTGTCCCTAATCCCGTCCTCATATCTTGTCCTCATATCCTGTCCCCATATCCTGACCTCATATCCCATTCCTCATATCCCGTCCCCATAGCTAATCATCCTTTCTAATCCTCAGGTGGGGCTGCATTGCATTAAAGATATTGTAAGCTGAAAATAAAAGGGGTGTGGCTTTAAAGGTGGGCGTGTCTTTGTGAGATGGGACATGTGGCATGCAGGGAGGGTATGGCTTACCAGTCGGATTGACCCATTCACCAGGAGAAGCAGAGCGGAGCTTGTGGAGTAAGGCACCAGAAGTCCTATATACTTGCATGGGACTTGAAACAAAAACCCTATCCTTCACATATGGGGGCAGGTTAGGGGTTAATTTAACTATTAAATATTTCTATTTGACATATAAGTAACAAGTGACCAAGTATTATTGAAATATCTTCAGGTGTTTGGAAGTTATGCAGTAACATTTATTTCCTATAGACTTGCATGGGATTTTATATAAAAACCCAGACTCTCGCAAATGGGGGTGGTAAGGGTTAAATTACCTATCCTATGTTTGTTGTTGACATATAATTAACATGTGTGCCAAGTTTCATTGAGTTTTATATATATAGATATAGATTTTGTACTCTATGTATATTTGTTCTTCTTTTCATGGACTTTTAAATAAGACCTGCCAACACTGTCTTCATATTTTATTTGTTTTGTATACTGTATAAAGCACTGTACATCATATACACCAGCAGGTTGGAAGTCCAAACACATATAGGCTTTTCTGCTGGATCCAGTTGCTGACACAGCAGTGGCTATCCGTTACTTGTCAACAGTCCAGATTTTGGCTGAAAACCAGACCATGGTAGGGATGGTGTTTATATAAACCCTGTCCAAAGTAGACCATTTGGGGGCATTGCCTTTGGGTTAAAGGGGTTATCTAGCTTTTCAAAATTGATGACCTATTCGACCTATACTATTGACCTATTTATACCCAGGACTGTATCTATAACAAGGGGGCATCATCTACGTTTAGAGGAAAGAAGGTTTCTACACCAGCACAGATGGGGGTTCTTTACTGTAAGAGCAGTGAGACTGTGGAATTCTCTTCCTGAGGAGTGGTCATGGTGAACTCTGTAAAAGAGTTCAAAACGGGTCTGGATGTATTCTTGGAGAGTAATGACATTGCTGGTTATGGCTACTAGATTTATAAGGACAGAACGTTGATCCAGGGATTTATTCTGACTGCCATGTTTGGAGTCGGGAAGGAATTTTTACCTCTAGTATGACGGTTTTTTGCCTTCCTCTGGATCAACTCAGTAGGGACTCATTAGGGATATAGGTTGAACTTGATGGACTCTGGTCTTTTTTCAACCTCATGAACTATGTTACTATGTTACATTTGATCCGAGGTCATCCATATTGGATCAGCAGGGTTCCAACTCCCAGCACCCCCACTGATCATCCATTTGAAGGGGGCATATTTTAGCAAAAGCCACAGTCTCTTCAATGTTTTCATGTGCGCCTTTCCTGTACATGCTGTACTTTTAGTAGCAGCAGAGCAAGGAACTGCAGCATTCTCCTGTTCACTTGAATGGGTTGATGCTGAAGTTTCTTGCAGCAACGCTACTAAAAGTACATCTGGATGTGTCTGGAGTCCGAGCCGAGCCTGACGATCTAGTATTGACAAATTTTAAGAAGCTGGATAACTCCTGTAGATACCCAGATTTAGCTATTTGGCAAGTATGAGTCAACCATAATAGAGACCATTAGGCTCAACATAGACAACCTTAAGGGCAAATTATTTTCTAGTGGTTGTCTGTCACTAACTATTAGTCTATTAGTTTGAATATGAAAACGGAATAGATTATACTGTAATGCACTTAATAGCGAACAAATGACTTTGTTTTCCCATAGTGTAATAACTTTCACTTTAACTGGCACAAAGTATAATAGATACAGGATCTTATAAAGGGATTCAGCTTGGAAGTTTTTTTTTTTACACAAAATGGGCAAAATAGTATACAATTCACCAGAGGAACACAAAAATAATTGCAACAAATAAACAAAGTCTTCAATTGTGGTGTGGTATTCAGGCTGCATCCCAAGTTGGCTATTGGCCTTTACCTACCTTATATTTAGCATAAACTGGCTTACATGATGGCTTACATGATTTTTTTTTTACTTATATTTGGTTCTGCTGACTTAAAGGGATACTCCGCCCCTAGACATCTTATCCAGGGCATCTAAAATGGCGTATCCACATGTCAGTACATGGGGCAAGGAACGCTGGGAATGCGGGAAAGCAAAGCGGGAAGGGAAGTAGGCGGTATGACCCTAAATCACATGCAGGATGCAGCCTATCAACAGCCAGTCACCCCTGTGATGTCACAACCCTCTACATTCTTCAGCCATTTTGTGGCTCGTGATATCATTCATTACAGTGCATAGAGATAGGACGGATATTGCTGTGTGTGTTACACAGAAAATCTCATTCCAGCAGCATTTCACATCCTAGTCACATCAGCGTTCTGGTGGACAGAGAACAGTGTTTTTGTCACTGAAAAGGATTTTTACTGCAGCCATTAACCTCCCAGTTACCTTCTTCAGCATTGTATTACAGAGAATGGCAGATAGCTGTGTGTTGCCTCATTCATTTCAACAAGCTGCCTCTCCTTCATAAACCTTAGCAGAGGAGGCAAGAAAAAAAAAATTCTGTGTCTTTGTTCCACAACAAATCATCTGCTGGTTATACTAGTCTGTAGACGGTATAATACCCAGCAGTCCATTCATAATAGTCTTTGACAGAGTGAAATTTTGTGTTTAGTACACAGCTTTTTTGTGCTGCAGCATTGTTCTGTACTGCTGGTGTTGGGCAAAAATATATATATTTTTTTAAGTTTACTGTACCACATTTTTCTGCCCTCATAAGTGCATACCACATACGTACATCTAAATTGTTCCTGTTAATCTGTCAAGGGCCTAGATACTGTGAAAGTCCAGGCAAAAGTACTCATCGGCAGGTGTTTTACAAAAATACTGCGTTTTTAATTGTACTGTAAGGCATTTTTCTGCCCTCATAAGTACATACAACATACCTACATCTCTAAGTAGTATACTATTTGTTACCTGCTAATCTGTTGTGGGCCTACATACTGTGAAAGTCCAGGCAAAAGTAATCACCGGCTGGTGTTGTACTCAGATTCTTTTTTAAGTGCACTGTAGCGCATTTTTCTGCCCTCATAAGTGCATACCACATACGTACATCTAAGTAGAGTACTATTTTGTACCTGTTAACCTGTCGTGGGCCTACATACTGAGTAAGTCCAGGCAAAAGTAATCACCGGCTGGTGTTTTACTAAAATACGTTTTTTTAAGCATACTGAACCGCATCTTTCTTCCCTCATGAGTGCATACCTGATACCACATACCTACATCTAAGTGGTGTACTATTTTGTACCTGTTAATCTGTCAAGGGCCTAGATACTCATCGGCTGGTGTTTTACTCCAATACGTTTATTAAACGTACTGTAGAGCATTTTTCTGCTCTCATCAGTGCATACCGCATACGTACATCTAAGTAGTGTACTATTTTGTACCTGTTAATCTGTCAAGGGCCTACATACAGTGAAAGTCCGGCCAAATTACTCATCGGCTGGTGTACTCAGGTACTTTTTTAAGTGTACTGTAGCACATTTTTCTGCCTTCATAATTGCATACCACATACCTACATCTAAGTAGTGTACTATTTTGTACCTGATAATCTATCAAGGGCCTATATACTGTGAAAGGACAGCTAATAGTACACACCTGCTACTGTTCCAGACAAATACTGTTTTATGCATAGTGAATTGTATTGTACTCTCCTGATATACAGAATAAGTATGTCAGGCAGAGTCGTGCCAGGACGTGTACAGTGGAGTGGCAGAGGCCTAAATTCATCATGTGCAGGCATAGGTCGCAGCAGAGTAGGGGCGTGTGGCAGCCGGAGTCGCAGCGAAAGGTCTGAGCTCCCGGTGTTAGCTAGCATTCGTCTCTCGACCAGCAACCCAGCAGCTGTGATTGACCGGTTCACTCAGTCATCCCCTTCATCCTAAGTGACATCCGACATCCCCAATCAACAGTGGGTTCTTCAGACTCAACCCTCACTTGGCATGGACCTCATGTTGCTGCTGCTACCTCAAGGCTCTGTCATTCTGCTGCTCTATGTTCTCCTCATGCTATTGCTACCAGCTCCAGGCTCTGTCATTGTGCTGCCATATGGTCTCCTCATGCTGATGCTGCCACCTCCAGGCTCTTTCATTGTGCTGCTCTAAGGTCTCCTCATGCTAATGCTATCTCCTCCATGCTCTGTCAGGGTGCCACCATATGGTCTCCTCATGCTGATGCTACCACACCAGGCTCTGTCATTGTGCCGCCATATGGTCTCCTCATGCTGATGCTGCCACCTCCAAGCTCTCTAATTGGGCTGCTCTTTGAGCTCCTCATGCTGATGCTGCCACCTCCAGGCTCTCTCAATGTGCTGCTCTATGGTCTCCTCAAGCTGATGCTACTGTCTCCATGCTCTGTCATTGTGCTGCCATATGGTCGCCTCATGTTGATGCTGCCACCTACAGGCTCTCTAATTGTGCTGCTCTATGGTCTCTTCATGCTGATGCTGCCACCTCCAGGCTCTCTAATTGTGTTGCTCTATGGTGTCCTCATGCTGATGCTACCACCTCCAGGCTCTCTTATTGTGTTGCCATGGATACTGCAAAACATAATTAAGGTGCTGGTCCCCAATTTCAGAAATTCCTCTGCATTAGGGTCACTTTCAGGACTCCTGATGCTGCTACTGCCACCTCCAGACTGTCTCATTCAGCCACTATATGTTATCCTCATGCTTCAGCCACCCCAGGCTGTGCCATTCAGCCACTATATGGTCTTCTAATGCTTCAACCAACTCCAGGCTGTGCCACTTAGTCACTATATGGTCTCTTAATGCTGCTACCAACTCCAGGCAGTCATTCAGCCACTATATGGTCTCCTCATACTGATGCCACCTCCAGGCTCTGCCATTGTGCTGCCATGTGACATGTCACTCCTTGTTAAATTTGGTCCTTTGTACCCACACGCCGGGGCCCGGGACACTAAAACTTGGGAGTTAAAATGTTAATTTCTAAATCCTCACTTTCAATTTCAAAATCTTAAATTTCTATTTAAAAAATCTTAAATTTCAGTGGTCTCCTCATGCTTCTGCCAACTCCAGGCTGTGCCATTCAGACACTATATGGTATCCTCATGCTTAAGCCACCTCCAGGCTGTGCCATTCATCCACTGTATGTTTTACTGATGCTTCAGCCACCTACAGGCTGTGCCATTCATCCAATATATGGTTTACTGATGCTTCAGCCAGCTCAAGTCTGTGTCATTCAGCAACTACATGGTTTACTGATGTGAGAGGGTGGCAATGTACAGAGTTGCTGGCTGCTGCACTCTTACCGGTATCGGGCCACAAAGAGTGGTGTCCGATAGAATATAATGGGAGTATAGATAGGAAAAAAATGGCTCGGCAAGGCGCTGCTCAGTATACGGTCAATAAAAGAGGACTCGAGTGGCAAAGGAAAATAAAAACTTTATTGATGTAATAGGGACAACATGTTTCGTCATCCACTGATGTCTTAAATTTTTTTTTTATGGTGGCACTAGCTACCCTAAATCTTCAATTTAAATGTTAAAATTCATCTTTCAATCTTAGGGATTGTGAAGCCCTAGTGTCTACTCATGCTGCTGCCAGCTCAAGGCCATGTTATTCAGCCACTATATGGTCTCCTCATGCTTCATCCACATCCAAGCTGTTTTATTCATCCCCTATATGGTCTCCACGTTGTGTCATTTAGCCACTGTATGGTCTCCTCATGCTGCCAACACCTCCGTACTGTGTCATTCAGCCACTATATGGTCTCCTCATACTGATGCCACCTCCAGGCTCTGTCACTGTGCCACTTTGTGACAGTGATTCTAAAAGCGATGCCTGTAATCTGCATGTTCTTCTGAATAACAGTATTATTTCATTACCCCAACACACTTCATTTGCGTGTTAAAACAAAGCAAAGTGTTCTACACCCCTATTGAAGTCATCTGTAGTCCAGACATATCCGTTTTTAATTTAGATTCCCCGTGAATAAATTTGATCAAACCTAATTTTTTCGAAAAATTTGGCGAATCGGCATATTCACATATAAGAGTGGTTCCAAGAGTCCAAGTCTACAGAATTCACAGTTGGGATACCTCTTCTTTAAGAATATCACACAAACTTTTTAAACAACATACAATTCGACTTGACAGTTATGTATTTACACTCCTTATCTCGGCTGCTTTAGGATAACTATATTCTATGCTTGAGAATGGCGGCGTGATGCTGCTGAAACGTTGTATGTCCTAATAGGTGAATAAACTCTCACTTTCTTGCACTATACCGGTGTGCTGCGAGGATCAATTCTGTTGTTGATTTATCTTCATGGTCTGCGATTGGGACCGTGCCATATGCCTGCCTGCACCCCAGGATACTCTGTATTTATTTGGTGTGCTACTTCCGCAACTTCGTATATTCTATATCAGTGAGCACCTGAAGTGGTCACCTGTAGACACCATCTCTTATCAATCCTAATGCTAAACTTGCTGTGACCCTTACAATGTGCCTTATGGTACTGTATGTAGTCACCAGTTCCCTTACGATCAGTCTCTCAATTTTACCAGCCTCGGCGTCTCTCTTTCTCAATAATCTTTCTCCAGGGTCCACCTTTCTCCAACTCTCACTGTTTCACTCAACTGCAAAATAGATTCTGTGATTGTGTCATCAACTAACACAAGATTGGAAACACATTTGAAAGAATGGTTTGACATCTCCTAATTTATGTGCCAAGGGGTGACTGGTCCCTGTGGGTAAAATTGGCATAAACAATGCTATACAGGTATACAATGGAATTGTAACATCAGGCTCTGGCCATCCACAAAGCACTAATAAATAACTCTAGTTGGGCTGGAGCTGCTGGGAGCTCACCTGTGTCATCTGGGTGTGGTTCTCAGCCCTGTTACCTATCAGAAAGGTGTATCCCTGATCACCTGCCTATATAAGCTAGGAGCAGTGATCAGTTCAATGTCTGTGAAAGGTTATACATTAGCTAACACCTCCTGCTTACCTGGTCTCTTCTCTTGCTCTGCCTTCCTGTACTCTGCTATCTCCTGGTAACAACCTTGGCTAGACTGGCATTGTGTATGCCAGTCTTAGTGTATCTCTGTTAGTTTGTGTATCTCCAGCTGTTCCCCAACTCCTATTTTCTTTGTATTTTATTAGTTTGACAACGCTGACCCAGCACTTAGCAGGGAGGGTTTGTCATTGTGCTTGTCAATCCATCACTTAGGGTGGATAGGCAATAGGTAGGGACAGCGGCTGTGGGTGAGTTAGGGCATTTCTGTGCCCATACGTGACAGGTATAAAACATTACATAAATATTACAATAAAAGCCAGGTACTGTACGTAGACCACCAGAGATAGCAACACACTTCCCAAGACCACCAGGACTTTAATTAGTATGAAATATATTTTTTCCTGTATCCAGTTATGTAAACAGGGGTGAGTCTTATAGTCCATAAGATTCATCTGAGAGATGTGTTTTTATCTGTATTTGATCCGTTTTTGTTAAAGGATTAACTATTTTTGGATGCTAACACTATGTGCTGAATGTAAAAAACAAATAATAACCTGATATAGACATGTGAATTAACCAACAACAGAGGAAGCATTTATGATCAAAAATTATAGCAACATGAACATGTGGAGTATTAAAATAAACTCCATCCACAAAAAAAAAGAGAAAAATAATTTCTCCTTGCTGCATACTTTAGAGAATTTTGTGACGTCACTACAAAAAAAAAAAAAAAATTACTATAATGAGTAGGATTTAGTTCTGGGTTCAAGGATAATTTTCCTGCATTCATTGTAGAATCATACATTGCTGTGATGATGTCCGGTCCTGTTAGCAGGCTTGGAACTAAATACTATTACCCCTGCTCTCAGCATTCACACTCATCCAAGGTGCACATAAACACTTTGCTAGTCTGCTCAGACCTTATTTGTGTTCAGTTCAATTTCACTAACTATCACACTGCTACTGGTTTGTTCTATTCTGTGTATTTCTATTCTGTGTATTTCTTTTTGTCTGTCTATTCCTTGTGTTTTGTATTTTGTTCTGTGCTTGTTAACTCTTTGTGACCTTACGTGTTTCCCTAAACTCCTTATAGTTTTGTTTTTGTTTTGGACCATGTTAATCCCCTGAAACCTTATTCGAGGGCAGGGACTGTCATCCAGTAGTGGATCTGATGTCAAGAGCGGATACCTAAGTAGGCAGGGAAAGTATGCCTGGGTACTTCTCGCTGCCCCAACATGACACTTAAATAAACCTGCCTTTCAAATATTAAATTATGTGTGTTAAAATAACATTAACCACACATAATTGACTATGTACATTAATGGTGCTGTTGGACTCTTCTTTTTCTTTAATCGAGCATGCATACACAAGTAAAAGCTGAACCAACCTCTGCCACTGTTCCACTCATTCTTAATATTGTAGTATTGGAGTATTGTAGGTCCAGAACCAAGTGGTCATTGTTTCTATCCATTTTTGTGCATGCCATAGAATCCTTTAAAAAGTTCCAAAGCCTAGTCAGATTGGTATTGAATTAACAATGTTACACTCCCCTTATCACATTTTTCTGTTGTCATAAATGTTTTAGAAACCATAAGCAACTGTAGACCTGGAGCACTACAATTAGTTGCTAAAATCATGCTTGACAGATGTCAGCACATTGAGAAATGAAGTAACATTAACTCAGATTACCTCAACCCAGGAGTGTCAAGTACTGAGAATTTATGATATTATCTTATGCATCATTCTGTAAAATATAGAGGATGCAATGCTACATTTCATGTCAGAGAAGCTATTATTTTCTAAAGATAAACTATGTGCTTGTAACACCTTCGTGCACACTTCCAGATATTTGGAAATTTGGAAGATTAAATCATTCTTTTGATTAGAACAGGTGTCATATAACAAATTAGTGAAGGACAAACAGAATGAGCGATGTCCTGCCTTCTTGTATTTAGGTAATATCCAAGAACTATTTATTTATGGCACATTTTGATACGTTAGAGTGGCACAACCAGTAAATAACCTCCAAAGATTACACTAAACTAAGCGGAGCTGTCAAGGTGACATATAGGTGTGCTTGAGGACACGGAATGCTAAAGTCATAAAATGGCCATAAAATTTATAGGTAGTGGAACATTAAGAAATTGGACATAATACTGATTAGCTGACTTATTTAAATATGTCTCCTTCAAGTAATCACAGGATTAATAGGTTAAGCTCTCAGCAAGAAGGTTAAGAGGCAAAGTGATCTGAAGCTAAGCTGAATTTTGCTCAGTCTAATTTCAGAGATAAAGAAGTACATCCATTGACAAAGTAAAGTCATTTTGTATAAAAATATGAAGATTATTTCCACTTTAAGATGGTAATTCTTTTAAGCACCTTGTTTGTCTACTGAATTTTTCTGACAAACATGGAACATTTGTTATGACAATATATGACAAAATATTGACCATTCCATTTAAAAATATTAGAGTTTATAGAAATGTGACTGTACCCTTTTCATTTCCTGATTTCCATAATTATTTGTTCCTTATAAATGGTTAAATTGCTCTAATATAAAAGCCTGAATAAGTTGACAATAGAAATGAATAATGGCTCAGTGATTGGTACTGTTACCATATAACACTGAGTCCTTAGGTCAAATAAGTCTACGAGAAAAAACTGTATGTTTATGTGAGAGATTGATCAATGTAATAAGTGAACATGTTATGCCTTATGAATAGTGCACAAGCAACTTGTTAAGGCAAAGGAAATCTATCTATCTATCCTGTGCAGCGGGGGCATATGTATATTAAAAGCGCTGTGGGGGGGGCAAGACATATAGCGCTGCAGGGGGGCAGACATATAGCCTGTATATATCTAGCTTCCCAGCGCATTTATAATATCCCCCCGCCCCCCCCCCCCCCCCCCCGCAGTGTATTAATAAACATATGACCCTGGTAGGCACATTTATAAATATATACCCCCCACAGCGTATGTATAATGTGCCCCCCGCAGCGGATTTGTCATAGTATGCCACTGCAATGCTATATGTAAAAAGTATATCTAGCAGCAGCGCATCGGGCCAACAGCCGGATGGCCCGATGAGGTTGATACAATACTTTTCATACATAGCGCTGCGGTGGCTATATATCATGCCCCCCACAGCACTTTTAATATAGCTATAGCCCCCGCTACCACTCACAATGTTCATTTTAAAAACCCCACTGGGAGCCCTAAATGGCTCCTTAGTACAGGCCATTTAAAAATGAAAGTAGAAACACGGGATACATCGCAGGGTTGCGGATCATGCTGCCCGCTCCCTTGCTTAATAACTTCCGATCGCATGAGGTCTCAGAAGTGAGATCCGGTGCTATCAATCCCTCAGCCCCTGTACTACAACCCCCATCATGTAACAGACTCTGTTCCATGATGGGGGTAGTAGTACAAGCACTAATATAGTCTTCCCAGCCACCCGCAGACTCCTGCAGCTGGGGGAACTACTACTCTCATCATAGAAACAAGTCTGTTCCATGATGGGAGTAGTAGTCCCACAACACTGCAGGAAACTGCTGATTTCACCTCTTCTGAGCATGCTGAGAAGTAATAAAGGATAATATAAACCGGGGCAAACGAATGACATTTCATGTTCATCCGTTTGCAATAAACTTCAATGTCGTTTTTCACCCGTTATTTTTGATGGCCAAAACAATTCTGCATTCAATGTATTTTGCCCATCAAAAATAACGGAATAAAAACCAAACGGGTTCAAACAGGTGATAAAGGACTGTAAAAAAAATCCCAATGAGATCAATGGGATCCTTTTACAGCCATTTGCAGCCTGTTTGCAAAAGTAGTAAATGGATTGCAGAATGGGCATTTTTTTGACAGGAGCTGGCGGCATTGTGAATGAGCCCCAAGTTGCATTACTGAAAGAAATGAACTTTGTACAATATTCACATTTTTTGAGTTTCACCTGTAGATAAAGAGCCTGTAGGAGTTAGGGAGCACACGTTGAGAATTTGCCTTTAGCAAATCTGTCATGAATTTTATTGTACTGGATCTGCTGGGGCATAACTAGAATCCTGTGGGCTTTCTCTCGGTCCAAAATATTTTTTTAAATTGAGTTCTATTGCTATTTTCTTTCCACTATAGCGTCAATATATTTCTATCTATAGAGCTGTGTAAGGGCTAATTTTTCCTAGTTTCTTTTTAAAACATTGTGGGGTACATACATTTGGTAAATTTGTGCTAAATGAGGTGACCCATATATAGCAATTCTGGCTATTTTTGGCCAATAACTATTCAACCTAATTCTGCCATATACATGCTAATACATGTGAAACACTTTTCGTTTCAACTCTAAAATCACAATGACTCACCATAACCAGTGGGGATTGTAGCATGAGCAGTAAACAAAGTGGCATGGGACACCAACTGCTCCAGACACCATAAACCTAGTTATGAAGTGTTTTTAAAGGGGTACTCCACCCTTAGACATCCTTTCCCCTATGCAATGGATAGGGGATAGGATTTCTGATCGTGGGAATCCTGTGATCTCTGTGCAGCACCTGGCATTCGTTTAGAATGCTGGGTGAGGTTGGCAGGGTTGTGATGTCTCAGCCACGCCCCTCGGGACATCACACCATGCCCCCTCCCATAGGCTTGCATGCCCCGGCTGTGACGTCACAACCCCACTGCCTGCTCCAAGCGTTCAGAACAAAATGTTCCAAACATTGAGACAGAGGAGTACCCACTTAGGGTAGGGTCACATATACCGCATTTTGCTGTGTATTTGCTGCTGCATATTTTGGGGAGATTTATCAAAACCTGTGGAGAGAAAATGTTGACCAGTTGCCCATAGCAACCAATCAGATTGCTTCTTTTATTTCTCAGAAGCCTTGTTTAGAATGAAAGAGGTAATCTGATTGGTTGCAATGGGCAACTGGTCAACTTTTCCTCTCCACAGGTTTTGATAAATCTCCCCCAATGTGTAGCAAAATCAGCTGTAATTTGCTACTTATTGACTTCAATAGGTAGGAAAATACACAGCAGGAAATATTCAGCAAAATACAGCACATGTGACCTTATCTATATTAGCACTTTATTGAATATCCCCTCTTTACATTTAATAAAAAATGTCACTGTACCTTATCCCTTCCAGCATTTGGAGGACTTATCTCAGGGCTGTATGTGAGCATTCAGCGCCATCTGCGTCCCCTTAGGCAGAGAAAGATGCCCAGGGTAGGAACAGGACAGCATTAAAACCTACAAATCCAAGCTGAACTTGCAGCAGCCGCATCCTGTGTGCTCGATCTGTGCACTTTCTATGAGCATTTCTTCACTTTATTCATGGTGGCAGCACATACAAATCCTGCCTGTGAGGGGGAGGTGCTGAAGGGGGAAGTGCTGATATCCACTTCCTGCTGCTTCCTGCCTGCAATTTGGTGAAGTAGGGGGCGGGGATATTAAGCCCAAGCCCGACCCCCCTGTCACATGGGCCCCATAGCAGTCATAGTGTGATCTGCCTCTATGGGTGCCATGCCACTGGATCCATGCAAAGATTAGATCTATTGTCAATCTATGAAACTAATCCATGGTTTCCATTTTGATTAGATGATGATAATGAATATCCTAATTGTGATATTTTCCATTGTATATGAGAATAGTTGCAGAAACCCCATTCATTTACATAGAAGACAGATTGAGATCTTTTGTGGCTTTTAGCACAGATTTTATGTCAGTTCCTCAACCAGTGAACAATGTGAAAATATAAATCAAATAAGGATGCGTAATGTAACACTCACGTTTCTGAAGACAGGAACTCTGGTGTATGTGGATCTGCTGGACCTGTGTGACAGATGACTCAGACCATACCAGGGAGTGGAGTCTAAGGTGCTGCTGTTTTCACCAGTGCCTGCCGCAAAGCGGGCTGGACTTGCAGCTGCAGGCGTCACCCAGGCCGCTACCCCTGGCACGGCTCGACCACACAGGCGGCTGAGGAGATGTGAGGCACAGAAGGGATGAGGCAATTTGTAGTCTGGATAGCAGAAGGTCAGGGCAAGCGGCACAGTAGCGTAGTCAGGACGTAGCAGGAGTTCAGTAGCCAGGCAGTAGGCAGGCGGCAGAGGAGCAAGGTCAAGTCACAAAAGCAGAAGATCTGGTAGATGGCAAGGCAATACAATGGAACACTTTCTCTAGGGCACAAGGCAACAAAGATCCGGCAGAGAACTTAGGAGGGTGGAGGAATTTATAAACAAACCACAGGTGGATTACACTAATCAGCGTACTGGCCCTTTAAATCTAAAAGCTCTGGTGCACGCATGCCCTAAGGGAAGGGGACACGCGCATCGGAGCAGAGAGATGGAAGCAAAGACAAAAGAAACACCTGGAGAGTGACCAGCAGAAGGTAACGGAACCATGCGCTCACGGCCAGCATGTGTGGCCGAAGCGCATAGTGTACCAGTACCCCCCTTTGGTCTCCCCCTCCTTTTATGAGAGAGAAAACTCCTGAGAAGGTCACGGTCTAGGATATTCTCCTCAGGTTCCCAAGATCTCTCCTCAGGACCGTAACCCTCGCAGTCGACCAAAAAAAAATTGTTTACATTTTTTGCAACAAGAATTTGACGGGGGCCGAGCTTTGAACAGGGGATCTTGAAGCGGATGTATTTGGATGAAAGCCACACCATGTCACCAGGAGAGAAGGACGGAGGAGGTCTTCTACCTTTATCCTCTTGCGCCTTCATGCGTGAAGAAGCCTGGGACAACGACCATCGGGCCTGTTGCCAGATGGTGGAGAAGTCACAGACCAGCTCATCAACAGCAGGCACACCGGAGGAGACTGGAAGAGGAAGAGTAGAACGGAGATGGCGTCTGTAGACAACAAAAAAGGGAGACGACCTCGTGGACTCGGAATCCTTAAGATTATATGAGAGTTCAGCCCAGGGAAGAAGGTCGACCCAATCATCTTGCCGAGCTGAAACAAAAGGCTGAAGATAAGTCTTAAGGATTTGATTAACCCTCTCCACCTGACCGTTGGACTGAGGGTGGTAGGCCGAGGAGAAGTCCAGATTGATGTCCAGATGGTTACAAAGGGATTGCCAGAATTTAGAGACCTCGATCCGAAACGATATGATGAGGAAGACCATGTAAACGAAAGACATGCAGCAAGAAGTACTTTGCCAGCTGCGGGGCAGAAGGAAGACCTGGTAGAGGAATGAAATGAGCCATCTTGGAAAACCGATCTACCACGACCCAGATGACAGAGTTATTATGAGAAGGTGGCAAATCGGTGATGAAATCCATGGCGATATGGGACCAGGGAGTCTCTGGAATGGGTAAAGGCTCTAAGAGTCCTGCAGGGCTTTGTCGAGGAGTTTTGTCACGGGCACATGTTACACAGGACCGAACAAAATCAGAAACATCACGTTCAAGATGGGGCCACGAGTAGTGCCGGGAAATAAGAAGTAGGGTCTTGCGTATTCAAGGATGTCCTGCTGTCAGGAAGAATTACCCCATTTCAGGACCTTGTGTCTCAATCTGGCAGGCACAAAGGATTTTCCCAGAGGAACTTGCTGAATCTCTGCAGGAGCGGCAGGAATCAAACGGTCAAGAGGAATAATATGCCTAGGCATTAGGTCCAAACCAATGACATCAGAGGACCCGGAGAGAGGATCAGCCCTGATGTTCTTGTCTGCTGGACAGAAGTGAATGTAGAAGTTGAACCTGGAAAAGAACAGTGACCATCTTGCCTGGTGGGGGTTCAAACGCTGAGCAGACTGAAGGTATAGAAGATTCTTATGATCGGAGTAGATGCTGACCGGATGAGAAGAACCTTCCAATAAATGTCGCCATTCTTCCAAAGCTAGCTTGATAGCGAGAAGTTCACGATCTCCAGTGGAGTAATTAGGCTCAGCAGGAGAGAAAGTCTTGGAGAAGAACCCACAAGTTACACTCTTGCCCTTGGCGTTTTTTTTTAAGCGCTGCGGAATCTGTAGGCGCTATATAAATAAATTATTAATATTATTATTATTTTCTGAGTGAGAACGGCACCCACTCCAATAGATGAGGCATCAACCTCCAAAGCAAAGGGCCTCTCTGGATCAGGTCTTGTAAGCATGGGAGCAGAGGCAAAGGCAGACTTTAAACGGGAGAAGGCCTTTTCAGCCTCTTGAGGCCAAGATTTAGGAATATATGCCTTTTTAGTGAGAGCCACAATAGAGGCAACCAAGGATGAAAAATGTGGGATAAACTGACGATAATAGTTAGCAATCCCAGAAAGTGTTGAGTAGCACATAGGCGCAAACGACGAGGCCAATCCAATACTGCAGACAACTTATCTGCATCCATCTGCAGGCCCTGATGAGAGACAATGTAGCCAAGAAAAGGAAGACTAGATTTCTCGAACAGGCATTTCTCCAGTTTGGCGTAGAGATGATTCTTCCGTAGTCGCTGAAGAACCAGACAAACATGAGTACGATGCTCCTCTAGGTTGGAAGAGAAGATCAGGATGTCATCTAGGTATACGACAACACAGGTGTAGAGAAGATCACGGAAGATATCATTGATGAACTCTTGAAAAACAGCTGGAGCATTGCAGAGCATTGCAGAGACCAAAATGCATTACTCAAAATGTCCGTCACGAGTATTGAAGGCCGTTTTCCATTCATCTCCCTTGCGGATACGAAGAGGTTATATGCACCGCGTAAGTCCAACTTGGAGAAGACCTTGTAGACAGTCAAAACGTTCGGAGATAAGAGGTAGAGGGTAAAGGATCTTGACCGTGGTTTTGTTAAGTCCCCTGTAGTCAATGTATGGACGGAGTGAACCATCCTTCTTCCCTACTAAGAAGAAACCTGCTCCAGCAGGTTTCTTCTTAGTACGGATTTACCTATAAATCCCTTTTGGAGATTCTCCTGGATATAGTCAGCCATGCTTTTGATCTCAGGAACTGAAAGAGGGAATATCCTACCACGAGGAGGAGTGGTACCAGGCAGAAGATCAGTAGGGCAGTCGTAAGGACGATGTGGAGGCAAATCTTGGTAAGGTGGCGGCAGGCCAGGTAAAGGAGGAAGACGAGAAACAAGTTTACGCAGAAAAAGTTGGAGGCAAAAATGTTGACAGGATTGTCCCCAGCAAATTATTTATCCAGTTCTCCAATCCAGTTGCGGGAAATGATGTTGCAGCCAAGGAAGGCCAAGAAGAATCTGAGAAGTACAGTGTGGTAGAACATAGAATTCAATCTTTTTTTTTTCAAAGTATATCTTTATTGAATTTTTTCACAGATAAACAAAGTAGAACAGAAAATATAGCGTCCTACATTGCCTTCGCACATTAATGTGTTTTGGGTGGTCCAAGAGCCTCAAGGGTCAAGCAAGGAGCAAAAAGCAAACAGGACAGTGTTTCCGAACAAAATACTGAGCATCATTAAACATGTCAATATTATAACATAAGTAAACTCTGCGGAAAAGTTCTAAGGCCATCCAACAAAGATACGAAAAAGCATATCCCACGAGGCATTTGTGTGCAGTCAGGCGGTCGTGCACTTCGGGGTACCAAGTGAATGCTCAGGGAGCCACTAGACGCGCTATCTATGGGTATATTAGAGATCTAGATAAGTGAAGGTAGAAAGTGGAAGTGTAGGTACGAAATAGGAAGAGGGAAGTAGAGAAAGAAGAGAAGGGGCGGGGGGAGGGGGATGGGAAAGATGAGAGGGAGGAGGGTGAAAAAAGATCCAGAGGAGGAAGGGGCAGAGAGATGAAGGAAAGATAGGAGGGTAGGGAGAGAAGGAAAGGTCTAGGAAGGAGTGTGTGCTTACCTCTCGGAGTAGACGAACTGGGAAACCCCAGGACACCACAGCGGAACCAACACGAGCAATTGAGTAGCTCAAAACAGTGTGGACCCTACTAGTCAGATAAATGGAGGGTCCTGAAGTCTGTGGAGGACATGAAGTTCGTCCATGGCCTCCAGACAGCATTGAACCTTTCCAGTTGTTTTTTGGAGTCAGCTTGGAGTTCCTCCATCCTGTGAATGTGAGAAACCTCCCGAAGCCAGGACGAGACAGAAGGTGGAGTGGACGATTTCCATAACCGAGGGATGACCACCCTAGCCACTATTAGGAGATGTAGAAGTAATTTTATGGATGAGTTTGGTAGGGAGGTCGGGGGAATGGAAAGGAGGATCAGCTTAGGCGTTTTAGGGATCGGATGGGTAAGTATTTTGGATAGAATGTCAAGGACCTGTGACCAAAAGGGAATCAGGGCTGGACATTCAAGCCAGACATGTGTCATGGTGCCACCAGGGTCGCCACAGCGCCAGCAGACGTCCGGGACATTGGGATACAAACGAGCTAAAAGGGAGGGCACCCGGTACCACCGAGTGAGAATTTGAGACCCTACTCTCGAACGCTGCCCATTGTTTCTCGAGCCTATTATGAAAGCTATCTAGCACTCTAGTTAGAACCGTAGCCAAGTAGTAAGCGGTGAAGTCAGGCAGCGCTAGTCCACCTTTCTCCTGTCGTCTAATTAAGATCTGTCTGGCCAGGCGGGGGTGTCGGTGCACCCAGACAAAGTCCTTCTGCAGCACAGTGACCTCTCGTAAGAATGAGCGGGGCAGTGCAATCGTGATACCCGAGAACAGATACAGTAGTCGTGGGAGTACGTTCATCTTGAACACATTAATCCTACCCAACCAGGAGAAGTCCCTGCGCTCCCATCTGGACAGGTCGGAGCGCAGCGTTTGAAGAAAGCGTGGGAAGTTGAGGCGGTATGTGTCGGCTAGTTCTGAAGGGACTTGAATGCCTAGATATTGTAATGAATGGGGTTGCCATTTGAACGGGTATGAAGCTTGTAGGGATCGGATGATGTGTTGAGGTATAGTAATGTTCAGTGCCTCACATTTCGAGGGGTTGAGTTTGTAGTTACTGACCTCTGAAAATCTGAGTATCACAGCTAATAGAGAGGGCAATGAAATTAACGGGGAGGACAAGAACAGTAATAAATCGTCGGCGTATGCCAAGCATTTGTAATGGCACCGCGGCAATGAAACTCTGCGTATATCAGGGTGCTGTCTAATGTCTATAAGCAAGTGTTCCATACAGAGAACATACAAAAGTGGGGATAAGGGACAGCCCTGACGCGTGCCATTACAAAAGGGGAAACTGTCGGAGAGTTGGCCATTAATGCGGAGCTGGGCTTTAGGGTTATCATACAAGGCCATGATCCGGTGTCGCATGGAGTCACCCAGGCCAATTTGGGCGAGCGAGGCTGATAGGAAGTCCCAGTCCACCCTATCAAAGGCCTTCTCCGCATCGAGAGACAAGAGCAAGAGCGGAATCAATCTTTTTTTATGCGATACTCCCACTTGCATGACGAGAGATTCAGTACGAAAGTGAACCTTACAGCCCAGATTTTGTCCATTAACAGAGGAGATGAACAAGGGCTTGGCAAGTCGAGTAAGGGGAAGATGATACTTGTGGACTAAAGCCGCATCAATAAAGTCACCTGCAGATCTGGAATCCAAAAATGCTGTAGCGCTGAAGGAAGACTTGGCTGAAGCGAAGACTTGTACAGGAATAGTTAAGCATGGAGAGGTAGTATTCACACACAGGGACGCCTCTCCCACGTACCCTAGGTGCGGGCGAATTGTGCAGTCCTTGAGAAAGTGCTCCGGGCTAGCACAATACAAGCACAAATTCTCATTGTGTCGTCGTGACCTCTCCTGTTGTGTAAGACAAGAACGATCTGCTTGTATAACCTCTACGGAAAGAGGCACAAGACACAGAAGAGGTGGACATTGGAACACAGGTGTCAGGCGGGCAGATTCCCTCTCAAAGCGCAATTCTTCCTGTCTTTCAGCAAAACGCACATCAATGCTTTAATCCTGCTTGACAGTCCTTTTTTGATTGTGGCACACAAGGCCTCTTCATTCCAGGCAAGTTCAGAGGCTAGAATGCGGAATTGAACTACGTAGTCACCAACGGTAGAATTCCCTTGACAGAGGTTCAGCAACGCCGTCTCAGCTGAAGAGGCACGTGCGGGTTCCTCAAAGAAATTGCGAAATTCTGCCAAGAATGCCGACAAATTTGAGGATACTGGATCACAACGGTCCCAAATAGTGTTGAGCGACAAAGCCCATATTGGAATTCGCGATATTTCGTGAAAATATGGCCGAAAATTTGCATATGCAAAAATGAGCAGAATTTTTTTTTGCATATGCGAAAATTAACATATGCGAACATTTGCATATGCGAAAATTTGCATAAGCAAAATTTCACAAATGCGAAAATTTGTACGCTAGTCTCACACAGTACTATTAGAGCCTTCTTTACACCACTCAAGCTGGAAGCAGAGAGGGATGATCATCACTGTGATGTGTACTGTGAAAAAAAAATGAATATTCGTATTTGCGAATATATAGTGCTATATTCGCGAATATTCGAGAATTAAATTTGCATTGTGAATATTCGCGAGCAACACTAGTCCCAAAGGGGTGTAGCCCAAGCTAGGGCTTTTCCGGAAAGTAAACTAATGACAAAGGCCACCTTACTACGTTCCGTCAGAAACAGTTCAGACATGAGCTCCAAATGCTTGGAGCACTGTGTAATAGAGCATCTGCACGACTTGGAATCCCTATCATACTTGGAAGGCAAAGGCAGGTGCAGCTGGGAGCCAGGAGACACTGCAGGAGCTGGAGGTGGGAGTGGGCCAGATTGTGGTACCTGCTGCTGTTGCAAGGCCAAAAGCTGTTTCATCAGGCTGAAAGTCGAGAAAATTTCTGCACCTGTCGGGCCAACTGCTGCGACTGACGTATCACAACGGAGGAAAGATCCGCAACTTCAGGCAGCGGTACCTCAGCGGAATCCTCACGTTTCTGAAAACGGGAACTCCGGTGTATGTAGATCTGCTGGACCTGTGTGGCAGATGGCTCGGACCGTACCAGGGAGCGGAGTCTAAGGTGCCACTGGTTTTCACCAGAGCCCGCTACAAAGTGGGATGGGCTTGCAGCTGCAGGCGACACCCAGGTCGCTACCCCTGGCACGGCTGACCACACAGGCGGCTGAGGAGATGCGAGGCACAGGAGGGATGAGGCAACTCGTAGTCTGGATAGCAGAAGGTCAGGGCAGGTGGCACAGTAGCGTAGTCAGGACGTAGCAGGAGTTCAGTAGCCAGGCGACAGAGGAGCAAGGTCAAGTCCCAAAAGCAGGAGATCTGATACACAGCAAGGCAAAACAATGGAACGCTTTCTCTAGGGCACAAGGCAAGAAAGATCCGGCTGAGGAGAACTGAGGAGGGTGGAGGAATTTATAAACAAGCCACAGGTGGATGACCCTTATGAGTGTACTGGCTCTTTAAATCTTAAAGCTCTGGTGCGCACACGCCCTAAGGTACAGGGACTCGCGCGCCGGAGCAGAGAGGCGGAAGCAGAGGCAGGAGAAACACCCAGAGAGTGATGGACTGCAGCCCCGTCGGCAGCAGAAGGTAAGGGGACCATGTGCTCACGGCCAGCATGTGTGGCCTGAGCGCATAGCGTAACAAATAATATAAATATTTTTTTGGTTGGTTCTATTATTGGTCCTGCGTTGTATCTATTTTTGTTACAAGTTGTGCACTTTGCCCCTTGCCTCCTGCTTAAAAGGATATTGTGACATCACTACAAAAAAATAAACTTTCTTAGATAAATACTGTCTTTATATTATTAATAAATAATAATAATAATAAATAATGATAAATCAATAATAATTTCTGTATGACAAAGAAACACACACCACAGATAGGTGCCTATGAACATTAGTGGTGCTGTATTTCTACAAGAATTGTAACAGAACACATGTAACCCCTCAAAGTTGCAGTCTTTTGGCCTTCAGGATGCAGTATATTTTCAGGTTTTTTATTCACGTGAGAGTGTTTCTATTTCTTTTGGTTAAGAATGCCTTAGGAAGGCTTGTGTTTGCTGGATGGTTGTATTTTTAATGCTACCATTAATTGAAAAAGTATTTAAATAGTCACATATAATAAATATAGGAAGAAGTTTAAAAGTGACACAGAAAGGTTGCAACTTTGAAGTACCAGAAATTCCCCCCTACTCCCCCCCCAAGCTCTTCTTCCCACAGGGCACTTTGGTCGGAACTTCATTGGACAGACTGAATTGATGGATGACCTGGTTGGCGGTATCCTGTGAATGGTTGTAAGGATCCGGACTGGTAACAGGAAGCGGTACTGGTAGTGGATCCTCTGTGTCAGTGAGGGAATGGCGTGGACCGTACCGGAGGATCGGTTCTAAGTAGTAACTGGTATTCACCAGAGCCCGCCGCAAAGCGGGATGGTCTTGCTGCGGCGGTAACTACCAGGTCGTGTCCTCCGGTAGCGGCTCAACCTCACTGACTGCTGAGACAGGCGTAGTACAGAAGGGACAGGCAGAGGTGTAGTCAGATGTAGCAAAAGGATAGGGCAGGCAGCACTGGTTCAGAGGCGGTAGTCGTTAGCAACGGGTTCGGCAACAGGCATGGAATACACAATAAACGCTTTCTCCAGGGCATTGAGGCAACAAAGATCCGGCAAGGGCAGGAAGGGGCAGAATACATTTATAGGAGCAGCTTAATATTGGATTGGGCAAGGCACCAATCAATGGTGCACTGGCCTTTTAAATATTACGCAGCAGGCGCGCGTGCGCCCTATAGTGCAGGGACGTGCGCGCCGGGAACCACATGACAGGGGAGCAGAGGAGAGAGCCGGAGCCGGTGCCGGTAAGTGAGGATGGGACGCGGGACGCGCGCGGGGAAATCCCGCAGCGCGGACCGCGTCCCCGCCGGTGACAGAAACGGAGTGTCCCCAGTCAGTGAGTCTGACCGGGGCACTCTGCGGGGACAAACACAGTGAGTGCTCCGGTCCAGGAGCAGGGGACGGAGCGCTCAGCGTTACAACGGTGATGTCACTAAAGGAACAAATATGGTTGCAACAATTGGGTCTCTTAAGCCTGTCCTCACTCTCCTCTTGACCTACACTCACTCTCCTCTCCAGATTCACCCTAACTATAGCTCCTCCCTGTCTAGAGAGACCAGGGGGAGCAGGGCAGAAGGCCTTCATTGGCCAAAGTAATCATGTGGTTTATAAGGCATCTAAATGCATCCAATAAAATAAATCACAAAATTCAAAATTACACACAATACTGTTATATAAGGAGCCTGGACCCGTCATCTCCCTGCTGCTCGGGCTACTTACATGACAGTGCGCCTATCACCAAGGCAGGACATCGATGCGGCCGGCTATACGCTGACTGCAGTGCGACGATCCGTTCACACGAAAAAAGGAAAAAGACCGGACCAGAAGACCAAAGAGCTATAACAGCGCAACTGGGGAACAGAAAAAGGTGAGTTTATGTTTGTTTTTTATTTTATTTTTATTTTTTTTTTGCAGCTTGGGCACAATGGGAAGAAGATCAATTTGACTATACTACTCTTTTAACCCCTCAAGGACACAGACAATTTTATTTTTGCATTTTAGTTTTTTTCTCTTTGTCTTCTAAAAATCATCTTTTTTTTATTTCATCCACAGACCCATATGAGGGCTTTTTTTTGCTCAACCAATTGTCCTTTGTAATAACATTAATAATTTTACCATAAAATGTATGGCCCAACCAAAAAAATATTATTTTTGTGGGGAAGTTTTGAAATTTTGTGGGGAAATTGAGAAACGCAAGTTTGTAAATTTTGGAAAGTTTTGTTTTCACACTGTACACTTTATGGTCAAAATTATGTGTATTCTTTATTCTGTGGGTCAATGCAATTAAAATGATACCCATGTTATATGCTTTTCTATTATTGTTCGGCTTTAAAAAAATCTCAAACTTAAAAAAAAAAAAAAATTAGTATGTTTAAAATCACTCTATTTTGACCACCTATAACTTTCAAATTTTTCCATATAGGGGGCAGTATGGGGGCTAATTTTTGCACCGTGATCTGTACTTTTTATTGGTACCACTTTTGTGTATATATGTAACTTTTTATTCAGTTTTTACAATTTTTTGGGGGAATGTCATGTCACAAAAATGCAGCAATTTTTGACTTTTTTTTTACATTTACGCCGTTCACCGTATGGGATCATTATATTATTTTACATATTTTGATAGTTCAGACATTTACGCAAGGGGCAATATGTTTATATTGTAAATATGTTTATAATTTTTTTTAAATGCTTTTTGTGATAAAATGGGAAAAATGGTCCATTTAACTTTTTTGGGGGAGGGGCTTTTTCAATTTTTTTTTATTTTGTTTTTTACACTCTTATAGGCCCCATAGGTACTATTTATAGCAATCATTAGATTGTAGATACTGAACAGCTGCTTGCGCATAGCACTGATCAGTATTATCAGCGAACTTCTTCTCTTGTCTGCTCGATCTCAGACCAGAGAAGAAGACCCCGGGATGACAGCCAGAGCAGGTAAGGGGACCTCCTGTGAGAAAGATTATGACCACATTTTTTTGATTCCCCCCCCCCCCCCCCCGGCCTGTACACCTGTGACTCACTCATGGCGAGGCAGGGTGGAAGAGAAGTCTGTGCGTAGTGCCTAAATGGGGATGCTGCAGCTCCGACCTCCATGTATCCTCCTGTGGAGCGGCTCTGGACTCTAGATTCTCCCTGGTCCCTCAGCAGAATGATAAGGATGGAGGGAAGGAGCATGGGTGGCACTGATGGAAGCCTACTCAGCTTCAGGTACAGCATCCCTCCTTTTTTTCACCCCCCCCCCCCCTGTGACCCCTCTAACACCCCTCTACACTCCTTGCAACCCCTCTCATCCCTCTACACCCCTCTGTCACCCCTGGGAGCGCAGATACTGTCTTTGTGCAGAATAATAATAATAATAATAAGTTTGATTGAATTCTCAGTGTAGAATTTGGCCATGGAAATATATGCCGCCTTTGTGCACCATGCTGCTAGGTTGCACACATAGGGAGAGATTTATCAAGACCTGTCCAGAGGAAAAGTTCTCCAGTTGCCCATAGCAACCAATCAGATCACTTCTTTCATTTTTCACAGGCCTCTTTAAAAATGAAAGAAGCGAGCTGATTGGTTGCTATGGGCAACTGCACCACTCTTCCTGTGCACAGGTTTTGATAAATCTCCCCATAGAGGTTATCATTGAAAGCCCTATAATTAGGATGCCCATTGTTCATGACATTATTTTGGTGTAAGTTCGATTTCCTTTCTGCACCATTTCTTCTTTGATAGGAGGTCATTGTCCAACCCTTTTCCTTTTATTTGACATAACTTTATACCCCACAACCATGTCCTTCTGAATCGTGTAATGATTGACAAGTATGGAAATGTGCTGGTATTTAGGGGTGGCATAGAAAAGCATTGCTGGCCCCAGACCATGGGGTTTGCACCCTTAGTACAGAAAGCAGAAACAGCTGTTAACCCCATTAAAGGGGTTATCCACCAAAGGTGATTTTACTACTTACCTGCCAGACAGTATTGTACATGCTTAGGCAGGATCCATGCTTGTCTTGGATTGGAGACAACGTTGCCTGTTTCCTGTCTGAGTTCCCTCCATCCAACTACAAGTTCCATGACACATTGTAAGTGTGAGGTGACTTTTCTCCCTCCTGCACATCAGCCATCCCACCCATTGAAACCCACCTCAGCTCCTGAGCTTTCCTAATCAGGGTGCCTCCAGCTGTTGCAAAACTAAAAATTTTGCAGAATGATCTCCCTCCCACCCAGTGGTCGCTCCACCCATTGAAGCAGACAGGCTCCTTAGAACACCTGACTAGTCATGTAATGTCTTGGGCTGCAGTGCAATCTTGGAAAACCTGAGACAACACTCATTTTGTATGCTGGTAAAAATGAACACAAAAGAACACATAAGAATTGCAAGACCACCATCAAACACAGGTACATCTACTATATTATGAACTACTCTGACTTTACAGCCCCTGTAACATAGTGGAATAATAAAAAGAAATCTTGGAAATCTTGCACGATGCTCTGATAATTAAAAACACTCCAATATAAAAAGTTGTGTATGAAAGGAAAATAATATTTTGGATGATGCATTTTTGTCACATGAAAAATAGAAGAAAACAGGCCACTTAGGCACAGTGCAGTCACGATTAGATTTTCCCGAAAACTGCCTGAAGTTACCACTGAGACCACTAGATGGCAATGTGTGAACAATAAATGATCATAATGTCAAGTCTTGTCAGTGTAAATGAAGGAGCGATGTTTACTCACAGCCCTAGGGATCTTTACTATCCATTAAAGTGTTCTGTAAGCTGTGTGCTCAAAGCCTGCATGCCGGAATTCTGTACTGAAGATCAAATTCTTCTTACATAAAAAAAGAACATTTCAGCCATAAATTAGATTTCAGTCCTGGGATATATTCACAAAGAACATTTTGTATGTGAACACATAATATGTAAGCGGTGACTAGAAAATAAACACTGTACAACATAACCATTTATCAGTCTGAGCTGCCTTCATCTTTTGTTTGGCTTGTGCTGTTGAAGAAGAGGGTGTGTTACTATGTGTCAGGCCACACCAAGGGCAATCAGAAACTACATGAGGTAGAACCACACAACTAAATAACAGTAGCAAGTGAAACATTACACTCTTAACTGGTATTGGCACGGGCCAGGGTGTTTAGTGGGCACCAGAAGGGGGTATTTACATTTTAATAGGTTATCATCTGTCCACAGACTAGGGCTTAAATGGGCGCTATAATTAAAACCAATTTTTGCTATTGCTATGGTAAATAATCTTTCTAATGTGCTTTGTTTAAAAAATAAATTTCTACGTTTTTTTTGTGTTGAAAAAAGCTGCCACTAGGTGTCTCCCTACTTGTCCAGAGCACATTTCCCCCCATCTCTTGCACAGACTCTGGACTTCTGCTGGCCTGGGTGTGTGTGCAGCCTTAGCCAATCATTGCTCATCTCACACACTAAACTGCTCTGGGTTGTGTGAGGAAGTTCTCCCCTGTATGGCTTCAGATTATGTCACATCTGCTGGGGAACGCCCCTTCCCAGTCTGTGAATCTGACTGAGACTGAGCAGAAAATAAAGAGCAATATCAAGGTAGAAAACTAACAAATAATAAAAGGAAAGGCAGGGGGTGGTTTATCATGATGGAAGCAGTGAACTGGGAGGATTATAACATTTAACAAGATTATGAGAGGTACTCTTAAACAAAGTGGGGGTCTGAATTTAATGGAGCATACTGCACTTGCAAAGCCAGTACTCTATTCATTCCCTAAGCTATTTGGGGGGGATATTCAAATACTTTAGCACCACTTTTTTTTTTTTTGCTTTAGCTGTGCCAAATTTGCTTAAAATTAGAGCCACATATTCAGATATTTAGTATCCGGTTTAGCGCCCTGTTAGCCTTTTTTTTTTTTAAAGGGGCGTGCTAAGGTTTTGCACAACTTTTTTGTGTACAAAGTGTTGCAGTTAATACCAAGTATACCTGGTATTAAATTATGTGCTTTTTGTGCTATTTACCCAACATTTTAAAAAGACTTCTGAAAATGAGACGCAGCAAACACTCTGTGAGGCCGTTGGCTGTCTGGGCATGCTGGGAGTTGTAGTTTTGCAACAGCTGGAGGCACACTTTTTGGAAAACACTACTTTGAGCACAGTGTTTGGCAATGTTCCAAAGCCCAATAGAAAATGAATGGAGCACTGACAGTGAATGTCATGTGGTTCCTGTTCATTCTAGGGGATATTTCAACTCCTCTCTCATGATAGTGATCCCACTGATCGGACCCAGAGGCATAACTTACAGCTTCTGTGCCTGATGCATAATCTACAACAGGGCCTCATGTGGCAATTATTATACTGGTCTCTTATGGGGCAGATGTATCTTGGGGCCCTCTTAGGCACTCGGGCCCCAGTGCAACTGGTACCCCCATCTATAGCTACGCTCCTGATCGGACCCCTATTGACCAATTTGTTAAAGGGGATATACCCCTTGACATGTGAATACCCATTTTAATTTACCACCAACATTTTTTTTTCCACATAACACAACAGAGTTACTATAGTGTTGTATTGCTGGAAGTTGTGTCTGAAACATTTCATGGAAGTTTATTGCATGCTTTCAATACCCTGGTGGAGGCCCTGATATATGTCCAGAAGACGTCCAGGTTGTCGAATGTAGCAGTCTTATGCTGTGCACTTTAGTACTCTGCACATAATTTATTTTTAAAAATTCAAATGCAATTTAAGGCTACTATCACACTACTGTTGTCACACGGTAGTGTGACGGCCGCCGGGGAAAATAGCAGGAAAAAATACAGCTTGCGGCGTCTTTTTCTCCCGCTACTCCCACTGAAAAACAGCGGCATCCGACGAGCCCCATTGACTATAATGGGGTCCATTGGGACCTGCTGTTACCCGTTACGCCCCGTCATAATGACGGCCATCAAACTCCATAAAAAAGAGAGTTTGACGTCCGTTCTAGATGAGGCGCAAAGGCAGTGTGAAAGTAGCCTAACCAAATACATGTATTGTTCCTGTATTACTAATATACTTATATATTTGAATGTTGCTGCCACCTAGTGGTTGTTTTCTGTCAAGAAAGCTTTAAAGGGATACTCCACTGGGAAAAAAAAAAAATTCAATCAACTGGTGCCAGAAAGTTAAACAGATCTGTTAATTACGTCTGTTAAAAAATCTTAATCCTTCCAGTACTTATCAGCTGCTGTATGATCCACATGAAGTTCTTTTCTTTATGAAAATCCGAATAGCAAACCTCTCCTGCCCTGGACAGTTCCTGACATGGACATAGGTGTCAGCACTGTTGTCAGACAGAAAGGAAATTCAAAAAGAAAAGAACTTCCTGTGGATCATACAGCTGATAAGTACTAATTTATAAACCTGTTTAACTTTCTGCCACCAGTTGATTTAAAAAAATAATAATTTTTTTCCAGTGGAGTACCCCTTTAACTGTGAAAAGGTGTACTCCACTGGAAAAACCCTCTTAGTAAAGCAGGTGCAACACTGTAGACTTGTGATGTCACGGCCACACCCCCTCAATGCAAGTCTATGAAAGGAGGCGTGATGGCCATCACGCCCCCTCCTATAGACTTGCATTGAGGGGCGTAGCCGTAACATCACAAGTCTCTGCCACATCGCCAGTCATCCGGCAAGAAGAGAAGTTGTGCTCCATGCACCAGATGTCTGGGTGCCGCAGCCAAGATCGCGGGGGTCCCCAGTGGCAGGACCCCCACGATCAGACATTTTATTCCCTATCCTTTGGATAGAGGATAAGATGTCTAGGGGTAGAGTACCCTTTTAAAGGTGCTTCCCTTCTTAGGTGACCTGAGAGAATTAGAATTGTGAATAACTGAGCCAAGTAAAGCTTGCGCTGTTTCTAACCCTGTATCTAATGTCTATATCTGCACAACTTCAGGACATTCCAACTTCTATCACATCTGACACCTACCTGAAGAAGTGACACAGTGAAATCAAAATCAACACCAATAATGGCGTTCTCTTAGTTCTCGGACTAGCCCAGTGAGCATGGGAAGGCCTGTGGATCCCTTGAACCTGCCTGACCATGACACTACAAAGCTCATCCTGCTTGCATGTTCTCTTTCCCACACGCACCGATCCCTTGCATGGACTGCAAACGGCTCTGCAACAGTTATATATGATGGCAATAGATAATTTTAAGAGGTGGGAATAAGGAGTAAACAACAAGACGTTTGGTTCTTATATATTAAATGGTTATCATTGTGATACTTGTTTTACTGTGTCTCATGAAGGCATAATAATCCTATCACTCATCTGGTATCTAGCCATTTTTATATACAGTGACCCCCCGACCTACGATGGCCCCGACATATGATCATTTAAACATACGATGGCCTCTCAGAGGCCATCGCATGTTGAAGGCAGTATCAACATACGATGCTTTGTATGTCGGGGCCATCGCATAAACGGCTATCCGGCAGCGCAGATTGCTTCAGCTCCCACCATATAGCCATTTACGGTGCCCCGTGTGGTCCGCTGATGATCACTTACCTGTCCTCGGGGCTCCGGCGCGTCCTCTTCGGGATCCCCTGCATTGTCGGCGCTCTCCATCGTCGTCATCACGTCACTGTGCACGCCATCCAGTCATCCAATAGGAGCGGCGTGCGTAGCGACGTGATGGCGGCGACGGAGAGCGAGGATGCCGGGGAAGCAGAGGCCTTGCCGAAGCACCGGGGACACCCCGGGGACGTGGCGACAGCGATGGAAGGTGACATCCAAGGCAGTGGTGATGGTCCAGAGCGGCGGGGACACGTGAGTATAACCTCCAATACCAGTGGTCTTCAACCTGCGGACCTCCAGATGTTGCAAAACTACAACTCCCAGCATGCCCGGACAACCGTTGGCTGTCCGGGCATGCTGGGTGTTGTAGTTTTGCAACATCTGGAGGTCCGCAGGTTGTAGACCACTGTCCTATGCTTTACATTGCACGGATCCCTCAACATACGATGGTTTCAACAAACGATGGTCCATTTGGAACGGATTACTATCATATGTTGAGGGACCACTGTACTGATAAGCTATAATCATTCTCTGTCACAATGCGGACTCCTGGATAAGCAGGTCACCACTGTATTCAGTAACTGGCGGAGCAGGAATTTCCTAATTTTACTTTATTCTTTGCATATATATTGTACACAAGACAGCTTAACATTATAGGACAACAGCTCTACTGGATTATCCAGTGCCTTATTTATTTGTTGTATTTGAGTACAGTTTGATAATATTAAGATTTGTATATTTTGATAATATTTCACAGCAAGCTTACCTAAAGAAACCAAAAGGCAGTAATAACATTACATTATGTCCATATACATTTATTATTCTTTGTTCATAAGCAGTATACATTGAATAACTTGGACACTGTCCGCTTCAAACTACATATCATACAATAGCTATTACTGTTATCAAGAAAAAAACAAGTAAATATAATTATATCATAAGGGATATGGATTATAGGATATGTGTCTAATCCAGATAAATTTGTTTTTAATGCAACGTTGGAGCCCGCTTCCTCAAAATACAGCGACAAGTTTGTAGAATGGCAACTGGCAAGGGTTTTCAGCAAACAAGATGTCTCTTTAATAATTAAGCTTCATTGATTCCAGATTTTAGGCTGTAAAAGTGTCTTTATCAAGCATAGTCAGATGTGGCAGGCGCTACTTTATCTTCCAATCCATTAGAACAAAGTGATGTGTTCACAATGACTTCTAATATAGATGGTGCATAAAAGAAAATCTGCCATATCTGGGCATCTCAAACCAGATTATTATAGTAGAGTTCCTGTGCCTATCTATAATTCTCTTTCAGTGTTATATATTTGTATACTAAGCAGGAGAGGACTGGTTTGAAAAGAGATATATATATATATGCCTGCAGAGTGCTAAATGGCCTAACCTGAATCTCCGTTACACCTGAAGAGGTGTCCTCTCCCTGAGGAAAGTACTGACCCCTTTTAAAGCCTCAGGCCTCTCACCACAGCCAAGCCAGATCACCCTGCTCTGTACTGACGAGGGGCAAAAACCCCGAAACAGCTGTCTGCAGATGGGTCAAAACTTCCCTTTTGGGGAGTAGTCTGGCTTGGCATATATCCCGTTCAGCTTTTTATATTCCTTAACAGGAGCTAAGCTGATACCAGGGAACACTACCTGAAAAGGTTGTGTAATGAGCTGCTTTGCATATTCCCCTATATATATATATATATATATATATATATATATATATATATATATATATGTATATATATGCAATGTAGTGTATGTAATTGCAAAAGATATTTACAGTGCCAAGTACCAACTCTGCCAACATATTGAATAAGGAACATTTTTCCTTGTGCTTGTTTAGTACTTGTTTGCTGAAATGTCATTGTCTTGGAATTTTCTTTTTACTTTTTTAAGCTTTACACATTTTCACATAAAATTTTAAATGGTCCTTTTGTATAATGCTCATTTGGTGGCTTTATATAGTAAAGTACAATAGGCATTGCCCATTTCATTTCAGATAAATAGGGGGCCTATAGAATAATTCAATTTGTTCTGCTTATGCTGAATAAGGGTTAATACAATACAAATTTAAAGTTATACATTGGTAACCCAAGAGAACAGGATGCAGTCATAAACCACCGTATACAGCCACGATATCCATTTATTTCAATGTGTCAATAGTGGACTATAAGTCCCTTTAGCACATTTGTACTATTTTTGTTGTCGTTCTAAAAAGCATGAGCCCTGCAAAAATATAATATCTGCTGAACATGTTTAGTCCCTTTTAGCCTAGTATTGGCACACTGAAAGGAATGGATCCAGAAATATGTGTGCCATCAGAAAATCAATTATTGTTTAAATCAAAATTTTATGTGAAAAATATTTTAAGATAATTTTTTGGTGATTTTTTATTCTAATTTTCCATTTAACTATCTGCATTATAAAATAATTCTGAAATTTTGCAGTCTTCATTCTGCCCACTAGGCCTTATATTAGCCTGAGTATTTGATTTTATTGTTTATTAAATGTAATGCATTATAAATGCATCTGTAAGCTGCCTGTGGCAGACTGTAAGAGCAGATCTGTCACTACACAGAACAAGGTCCTTAGAAGGTACCAGACTGCTATGACAATGGATTTGTTCCCCTCAATCATGTCCCTAGGAACTGATGCAGCGGCCGTGGCCACTCAAGAACAGTGACCAGCAGCAGCTTCTGCATGATGGGGTGGTCCCGCAATACACGCCATCACACGAATGCCGCCATCACACAAATGTGCCTCGGCACCCAGTTTGGAAAGCACTGGTCTACATCCTGAAAAAAATTTAAGACATTATAAACGGGTTTACCTCATGTTTGTCATGTCTAGTGTTTCTTGCTGAGGGAGACCAGGGTGCCAGTGTTATGTGCACAAAGAGGATACTGGGCAGCTCATCAAGGTTTTTTAACCTGCTCTCAAATTTGATACTAGAGAGTATGGCCTCTTTTCTGTGAATTAAAAGATACAAACCTTTTAAAGGGGTGGTCCTGGTTAATACTGGAAACAACTTATAGGATGGACCTGGATTATGGGAAAAATAACCTACTAGAGAAATCTGGCTACTGACGAATATTATTTTCATACATAACCTGGGTTATAGGGGAAAATACCTTAAAGGGGGCTCTAACCTTATTAGAGAAATCAGCTCCAGTAGGGTGACCTGGTGAATAGGTCAAAATTGTTTACAGGGACTATTGTCATTCTAATGAGAAAAAGTGTCTTCTCATTTAGTGTGGGTACCTATCTAACAAATTGTGGATCTATCTACTTGGTCCCCCTCAATCATATTAGTTTGTGTGGTGAGGTTTCCTGCACTTGTAGATGGTATAGGGCCTTCATAGTTTAGGCTTGGTTTATCATCCTGGGGAAATGCTCTCTCAAAAACTAAAGTTAAAACTTGAAACTTGAAATTAAATTTTTATATCTTTTGATTTAACTGTTCTATGGTGACTGCTCTATGTTCTGTGAAAAAAACATTTGCTTTCCTTTTTCCTCTTGGGCTATAGAAAAGTTTGAGTTTCATCTCTTTTCAAAACACAGGACACCAGAAATAATGCACTAAGTTATATAGGGCCATGTTTACAGATTATGCTACTCTAGGATGGAATTATAATTGTGTTATCAGTGGACAGAGGTGCACAAGATCCATAGGTTCCCACCGTATATAATGTGCTCCATTCACTTTTTATGAGAGTAATGAAGATACCCAAGTACAGCAATTGGGCATTTCTGGCACTCCCAGACAGATGAAAGCGTGTTGCTGTCTTCTTCATATGCTCTCTGGGAGCCCCCCTTTCTGAAAATTGCAGGGGTTCCTAGTGGTTGGACTCCCCCCTCCCCTCCTGCGATCAGATACTTATTCCCTATCTGTGGATAAAATATAAGTAAAGTTTTACTGGACTACCCCTTTAAGTAGAGTTGAATATATAAGTCTAATGTTAAAAACTTTAAGGATTGCAAAGCAGTGCTAAGATGTATTTAAATAAAGATAAACTTCAGTTTACAGGTACTTGCAAATAAACAAACAACAATATTTCCTATTTATGATAACATCTACTTTCGTAATTTGCATCATTTGCTTAATTTATTTTTTATTTCAATGGCCATGTTTTTTTATGAAATTCCCTGATAAAGAAGTTTCAACAAAAATACATGTGTATGCAGTACTGTCTAGAAAGTAAAATTTGTCCACTTTGTCAGCATAATTTGCCAGTATGGAGTAATATCTGAGCACTACAGTACGTGGCAACATTATTTGTCTCAAAAATATTAAAATGTTTTGCTATCTTTTACTTTTAACAGCAAAGCTGAAAAGCAGCTCCTTCCCTTGTGTAAATGTAGCTTATACTGACATCTAGTGTTAAGTGTAAAAACTGCTCTAATTATGTGGATTGCTACAACAGAATCACATTATATAGTGACTGTATGACTGCCAGTAAACTTAATATTATATGCAATATGGCTTACTATACGGGCCGTTTAAGGATATATTCAGATATTTCATCAGTCACACATTCTTTCTCTTATCCTGTTTCCTGCCTTGTGTTTATCAGCCAAAAGGTTACGTTCCATAAGCCAGCATGAGGAACAAGCTAGAAAAAATATTGCTTTGTTATGAAATCCTTTCAGCAAAAAGTAGTATGTACATTAAATCCTTTTCAGTAAAACAAAATAGTCAAGTTTGTGGTTTACTGACAAAAAGTATAATTTCTAACTTTTTTTACTGGACCTATAGCTGTATTATTCACTGTTATCTGTAGAATCAATGGGAGGTATTTATCAAAGGATTTAGACTGTTTTTTCTGTTGTAGTCTAAATATGTGCAACTTTTCTGTGACTTTTGCTTTAGAGGATTTTTAGAACATGATGCATTCTAGTCTATTTTAGACAGAAAATGCATTGGTGCTGAATTCATCAAAAGTGACTTTTCAGCGACACGTCGCAGCGGCTGAAAGTATGCTGATATGTCAGATCATGTTGGAGCAGGTTTAAATATAGTCTAAAGCATAGATCACGAAGTCTGTGTGCAGAATTTATCAAG
This sequence comes from Hyla sarda, assembly GCF_029499605.1. Taxonomy (NCBI): domain Eukaryota; kingdom Metazoa; phylum Chordata; class Amphibia; order Anura; family Hylidae; genus Hyla; species Hyla sarda. Next base: position 147,269,319 of record NC_079192.1, read on the forward strand.
AGCCATGCACCTTTTGATAAATTAAGCGTACAATAGACCGGCATAACCCTTTGTAGTTTGGTCTATATTGATGCGGGACATAGACAGCTTTGATAAATATCCCCCAATGTGTCTGATTATTGGTTCTAGACAGGGCTATGTGAATACTTCAGGAACGCCATATCCACCAAGCACTAGTTCTTTGGATAGAAAGGACAGGGACATGGCTAAAGTGCCATCATTTTCTCATTTTTTTTTGGTATTACCTAGGTATTTGTTGTATGTTCTCACGATTGAGCACCGCATCAATGTGATTACAGCACTGAACCCGAGCGTATACACCTGTATCTCCTATCCAAGATAACCCTTAATTTAGTCAGTAGTGCCGACCTCCATATCTACGCTGTTTCTCTGTTATAGAGAAGCCAATGGCCAAGCTGATCTGAGCAACAGTAGTTCAGATAACCATTTGATAGCAGCCATAAACTCTGTTGTAGAACAGGTCTAAATGGGAATTGTAATTCTAATAGACAGAATCTAAAGTATTATGTTAGCTTGAGGACAATAGCTGGATCTTGAGTATCTTTCTGGTAATCTTAGCAAACTTTATCAATAGGGGTCTGCATGTATGTGGGCAGTCCTTGACCCCGGGGCACTCAGTAGTGGTAGTGTCTGGGTGCAGGCATACTTTTAACGTTGGGTGTAAATAAGTTGGACCTTAAACAGATGTAAACTTGAACCAGGATCAATAATTTTACTGAAGAAAGTTCCTCTGTGTAAGCCAGTACAGGATACAGTCTCTTAAGGCACAGGATATTGACAAGTTTACATGGCTTCACCTCTGTATATGAGATAAGGTTACAATCCCCTTGGTAGCAATGGAAGTTTTAGTGAGTCTCTAGAGAAGAATTGTTGGTTGATTTGTTTTATTGAAAAAGTGGGCTCCCTGTGGTGAATACTCAGTGCAGCCAACCTTGAGTCTTCTATCGCATCCTATAGCAGGGCATAGGATGGTAAGGTTCATGGCGTTGAAGTCATGTAGCACTGGCTCCAGCTGGAGGCCTACTAAGAGTCCAGTTAAAGCAGAAGAGCCCTTATTCAACTTCTCATTTCTGGCTGAAGGTGAATCTCCCTTTCAGAGTGGTAGTGAGCATAGACTGGATGCATCTTGTGGGTATATATATCCTCCGCACAATATCATGGTTCACCTTGAATGACCAAGAGCTGACTTGAGTAGCACTGCAACTAGAACAGGGTCACTGGCAAAGCCAGGGTTAAAGGGTTATTCCAGTGGAAAACAAATGTTTTCAAATCAACTGGTGCTAGAAAGTTAAGCAGATTTGTAAATTACTTTTATTTAAACATTTTAAGCCTTCCCGTACTTATCAGCTGCTGTATACTACAGAGAAAGTTGTGAAGTTCTATCCAGTCTGACCTCAGTGCTTTCTGCTTCCAGTAAGTGTGCTGGCAGGGAGAGGTTCTCTCCTTTCTGGACTAAAACAGACTATACTGTTTAGACTAGACCTTCTTCTCCTTCCTTGGTTTAACCAAGATTAACTGATTTGTTTCAGCCCTTCGTTGAGAATGAGTTGAACTTGACAACTCCTCTCACAAAAAAGTTAAAAAAGTGCCTTTTATGTTAGAATGTGGAGTCATACTGGTAGTGCTGAGCTGCTGCAGCATGCCCTCTATCTCTCCTGCTCTGACTTGAGTGATTGAAGTGCAGGGTTTTACTTCTAGTCTTGAATATCTATCAATCAAGACAGAGCAGGAGGGGGGGGGGGGGGGGAGCTGCAGCTCAGCACTACAAGTTTAGCTCCAGCCCTAACCTTACTTTTATAACCCCTCTTTTTACAAACACCTTTCAGAGATGGTGAGGTTTATCCCTAGCACTAGGGATGAATGAATCAAATCTGACAAATCTGAATTTGTTATGGATTTCAGAAAAAAATTTGCTTTGCGAGGAATCAGAATATCGCCGCGATTTGATAAGACAAATAACTTCATTAAACTCCATTTAGAGTGGTCCAGGCTCCAGGGCATCTAAAATGGCAGATCCACATGTGAGGACATGGGGCAAAGAACTCTGAGGAGGCAGGAAGGTGGGTAGGCGGGATGACCCTGAATCACATGCAGCATGCAGCCTATCAGCAGCCAGCCAGCCCTGTAATGTTACAACCCTATATAATCGGCAGCCATCTTGCGGCCAGCCATTTCAGCACTGTATTGCAGACAGAGATAGAGCAGTGTGTGCTGCACAGAAAAACAGCTTCACAGCAGCGATTCACCACAAGCCCAAATCACTGTAGAAAAGCACTGATAGCAAAGGAAGAGAGATAAAGTACACTCTTGGGTGTATTACACAGCGACACTGTTCTGCTGCAGTGTCGTGTACAGCAACTCTATAGCTTATAGGGGCCAGTTAGGCTGAGCACTAAAAGCAATTATCACCTGTTATTAGTGCATAATAATACTGTACTGGGCTGTACTACACAGCGACTCTGTGCTGCAGCACTAGTGTGTACTATAACTCTGAACTAACAGGGGCCAGTTAGGGTGAGCAAGAAAAGCCATAGTCACCTGATTTCAGTGCTTAATACAGGTTGCGTAGCGGAGCTTGGTGTCCTCTCATAAGTGTAACCTGTGCGTACATAGGAGGTGTACTTTTTTTTTTTCCTGTCAAACTAATTTGGGCCTACTTACTGTGTAGAGTCAGACAAAGCTACACACTTGTTTTTGTAGCATTATACAGTTTGTAGTGGAATGTATAGTTCTCCTCTCATAAGTGTAAACTGTACGTACACTTACGTGGTGTCCTTTATATTTTTACTGTTAAAATAATTTGGGCCTAGTTACTGTGAAAGGCCAGCCAAAGCTACACACTTGTTTCTGTAGTCTAAAACAGTTTTAGGCATAGGGGAGCGCATAGTCCTCCTCTCATAAGTGTATACTGTACGTACACCTACATGGTGCACAATTTTGTTTCTGTTAAAGTCATAAGCGCCTAGTTACTCTGAAAGGCCAGTCAAAACTACACACCTGCTTTTGTAGCCAAATACAGTTTTAAGCGAAGAGGAGCGTATTGTCCTCCTCTCATAAGTGTAACATATACGCACTCAGCTGGTGTATAAGCATGTCAGGCAGAGAAGTGCCAGGACGTGCACATAGTTGTGGCAGAGGCATAAATTCATCAGGCGCAGGCCGAGGTCTCAGCAGAGTAGGGGCATGTGGCAGCAGGAGTCGCAGTGAGAAGTCTGAGCTCCCGATGTCAGCTAACAGTCGTGTCTGCACCAGCAACCCAGCAGCCATAATTGGCTCACTCGGTCATCCACTTCATCCCAAATGACATCCAACACCCCCAGTCAACCCTCAGTTGGCATGGCTCTTATGCTGCTCCTGCCACCTCCAGGCTCTGTCATTGTGCCGCCATATGGTCTCCTCATACTGATGTTGCCACCTCAAGGCTCTCTCATTGTGCTGCCATATGGTCTCATACTGATGCTGCCACCTCCAGGCTCTCTCATTGTGCTGCCATATGGTCTCCTCATGCTGATGCTGCCACCTCCAGGCTCTGTCATAGTGCCGCCATGTGGTCTCCTCATGCTGCTGGCACACTAAATGAAACTTTTTATCTTCATCTATTTGAAATCTTCAATTTAAATAAAAAAAAACTATCTTTAATAGTTTCATTTGTGAGGCCCTAAGGTCTCGTTAGGCTGTTGCCACCTCCAGACTGGGTCATTCTGCCAGTATATGGTCTCATCTTGCTGCCACAATTCCAGGCTGTGTCTTTCTGTCACATTATGGTCTCCTCATGCTGCTGCTGTCACCTCCAGGCTGTGTCATTGTGCCACCATATGGTCTTCTCATGCTGTTGGCACGTTAAATGTGACTACTTGTTATATTGGGTTTTGTGGTCATACAGTATTATTTAGGGCACCTGGTACATTAAACTTGGGAGTCTAAATCTTCAATTTAAATGTAAAAAAATCTCTTCAATCTTTTCAATTGTGATGCCCTATGGTCGTCTTCATACATTACCTGTGGAATTACCACAAGAATCCAATGAAACAGGTTGGAGCAATAACAATGAACCATTCGCAGATTCACAGTCGGGGGCAGGGGGCACTGAGTGGCAGGGGCTGGAACAGGTAGTAGCTCGCCTTACAGAGGACGGCTAGCTCAATTTTAAGATACAAGTACGAGCTTTTTCACTGCAGCAACTTCTAGCAGTCTGCGCACACTTATCCAACTGCGCAGAAGCTGAATGTGTTCCTGTTCAAGTTGCTGGTACTGCAGTCCCTCCCTTTTCAAGAGGCAGAGGCTTTTCAAGAGGCAGGGTCTGGGGCAGGCGGTAGCTGACCTCGTGGCAGGCCGCCAGCTCGATGCTCACCAGAATGGGTCCTCAAAAAAGGATAAAAAAAATAAAATAAAATAAATTTTAATAAAAACATTTCTTTAATCTCTTCAGTTGTTATGCCATATGGTCTCCCGGCCCTGCTGCCACATCCAGATGCTCTGCAGCAGTGATTCTAATAGCGATGCCTGTAATCTGCATGTCATACTGAATAACAGTTAGGAGTTGCACCGCGATTAGACATGCTGGCTGTGGACGCACTCTTTCCCAGCTGCCCGTCGCGGTCTGCGCTACGATTCACATCCTGCAATGCGATCACGCCCAGCCCACTGCCCGTTACCTTCCCCTTTGTCCCCATGCCGCCTTTGTTCTTTCTGCCTGCCGGCGCACGCATCCCCACCTCCTAGGGCTCGTGCACGCCGGCTCTCTGAAATTTAAAGGGCCAAAATGCCACTAATTGGTCCTTGTTGTTTCCTGCCCCTTTATATGTCTGCACTTCCTTTAACCCCTGCCGGATCTTTGTGCCTTGCTGCCTTAGAGAAAGTGTGCCTCCAGTGTGTTGTGCTATTCCGTGTACCAGTTCCTTCAGCTCCGTTCCCTGACCATGCTCTAGTGCCACCTGTCCTCGAGTACGAGTTTGCCTCATCCTTCCTGTTCCACTTTACACCTCGGCAGCCTGTGTGGACGACTCGTATCAAGGGTAGCGACCTGGGTGCCGCCTGCCGCTGCAAGTCCATCCCACTGTGCGGCAGGCTCTAGTGAAAACCAGCCCACGCCTTCATCCACACAGGTTCAGCGGATCCACTTCCCCACTGCCATTACAACAGTATTATTTCACTAACACAGCACACTCACTATGCGTGTTATGACAAGGCAAAGTGTTCTACATCCCTATTGATGCTCTCTTTTGCCCAGAAATAGACGTTTTTAATAGGTTGAATCGAATTTTCCAAAAATTCACTCATCTCTACCTAGCACCTATCTGCCGGGGTCGGTAGCTCTGCACCTAGTATCGAGCTGACAGATTATTTTTAAAATTCCAGAGAAAGATCCTTTTATATATCTATCCCTTTGAACATACATATGCATTTAACAATAGGATTCCAAAAGGAAAAAGGAAATCTTCTAAAAGAAATGAATTGCAGTGTATGTAGGAGCTGATCATACATAGATAATCTTTGTACATGATGTTGTTAAACATAATAAACCATATTACAACTACATAGACAAGCTTCCGTGTGCAAAAAAAGTTGCCTGCCAACATATTTTCCTTTTTATTTATCTGACCTTATCTTTACTTCCAGGGCGTCATGTAATTTATTGGTTTAATGTATGTACAGAGTCAGACGGGGATGACCTCACTATCAATCGGGTCTTGATTAGGCTAAACTATTCCAGTTTGTCTAGAAGGTGGAACATTTACCTTTCAACGATTCCTCCAATGTCTTTGGGAAACAGTATTATTCTTGGAGGTGCTCAGATACTCAGCTTGATAGATAATTTATCTAGCATTATTGACATAAAGTATGTACATACAGTATAAAGAAAACACTGTACAGTTACAAGTAGCTAAGACTACTGAATACATGTAATAACTTAATACACATTCATTTTCTATGACAGTAGTGCATCAGTTAGTTGATGTGGGTAACCCTCAGAGCAAGTGGTGTCCCTGTCAGTATGGACAGGAGATGCAGATGCAGGAATGCCACTGGAAGCCTACATTTGGTACCAACGTTTTTAGAAAGGCAGTGGCATAAGGTATAGCTACATTATTTAAGAAATGTAGTTGGGACAACATACAGTACTGTACATTTTATTATGAGGATACAATATGTTACACCATAATGGAAGAAAAAAAAAAAAAGGGGGGGGCACCACCTAACATGAGGCCAGCTCAGTAGACTACATCAGTAACGCATGCAACTATGTTGTCCACAATTTAAATGTAAAATAATATAAATATAAGGTTCTAGTCTAATATGTTTACATTGTGTAAGGTATATCAATTAGTTTATCAATTTAGTCCAAACTCATTGGAAAATATACTCTCATTGGACTCTGCTGTGTCCAGTGCTTGCTAAGTGGGCAGCCAATCTTAGCCACACCTTTGTATTGTATAACTGTGTAAAACTGTGATTGGTATAAAATGTGCCTAAAACACATCATAAATTGGACGCATGTCTTGTACTCTTTTAGCACATTCTACCATTCTACAGAAGATCAGACAGTGACAGGCCATGTGTGGTTGATCCATGAGGAGGGCATCAGGCGGCACGTTTGATGTCTCAACAAAGGCATACCGCAGTGGAGCAACTGATCCAGCAGTACAACAGCAGGCAAGTAAGACATCTGATTAGTCAGTTCATCAAGTGATTAGTCAGTTCTTGAACAGTTGGAAATCTGAAAAATTGGTAAATACCACATTGTGATGGCTAGATGATTGGGCCAAAGCGGCTTTACAATGGCAGGTCTTATTGGATATTCCTGGTATGCTATAGTAAGTATTACCAAAAGTTGTCCAAGAAAGAACAGCTGGAGAACAAGGGACATGGCCATGGGTGATCAAGTCTTGTTGATACAGGTGAGAAGACTAGAAAAGACTATTAAACAGACTAAAAATGAAATAGATTAATCTATATATATATATATATATATATATATATATATATATATATATATAACTCTATGGCCCTTATTTACTAAGAGTGAAGTGTAGGTTTCTTTGTGGGTTTTAATTGTGGGTATTTACTAAGGTTTCCCTACATTTTGCACTTTTCCCTACATTTTGCTTTTTTTTCACTTGCTCTGATCTGTCTAGTTTTTCCTCAGCTCAAATCCACCACATTTTATGTGGAAACCTTAGTAAATATGTTGTTTTTTTGTGAAAATGTGGGGAACATGCCCCTTTTGGGAGACCACGCCCCCTTTTCCATATGACCATGCCCCTTTTTTGGCTTTTCTTACCAATATGGAGAGTTATTCGGGTTTTTTCAATTCTGGCACAAATTATGGAGCAAAATCTGGCGCAGACAGAATTTCCGGCGCAATGCGACAGAATCTGGCAAACAACTCGACAAAACATGTAGTAAATGAGGGCCAATGTGTGTATGCATGTGTGTGTGTGTATGTATGTGTGTGTGTGTGTGTATGTGTCAGCATCACATCCAAATGGCTAAATATATTAACATGAAACATGGCACACATGTTACTTATATGTCAACAACAAACATAGGATAGGTAAGTTTTTATTTAAAGTCCCATACAGGTCTATGGGAAATTTATGTTACTGCATAATTTCCAAACAGCTGGAGAGATTTCGAAAATACTTGGTCACATGTTACTTATATGTCAAATAAAAATATATAATAGTTAAATAAACCCAAACCTGCCCCCATTTGTGAAGGATGGGGTTTTTGTTTCAAGTCCCATGAAAGTATTTAGAACTTCTGGTGCCTTACTCCACAAGCTCCGCTCTGCATCTCCTGGTGAATGTGTCAGTCCGGCTGGTAAGCCACACCCCATCTCACAAAGGCATGCCCACCTTTTAAGCTGCCCCCCTTTTATTTTTAGCTTACAATATCTTTACCACAATGCAGCCCCACCTAAGGACGGGATATTCAGATTAGAAATGAGGATTAGCTATGGGGACGGGATATGAGGACGGGTTATGTGGACGGGACATGGGGACGGGACATGGGGACGGGACATGGGGACGGGACATGAGGACGGGATATGAGGACGGGATATGAGGACGTGACATGAGAACAAAATATGAGGACAGGATATGAGGTCAGAATATGAGGAGGGGATTTGGGGTCGGGATATGTGGAGGTGATATGGGGTCAGGATTTTGGGACGGTATATGAGGACAAAAGCTTCCTCCTTTGTTGCTTTTCCCCCACAAGAATAAGGTAGGAAAAACCGGGCAGCACCAGGTACTCAGCTAGTTCTCTTTAAAATGTAGTATTCCAAAAGATGTCATTTTGCCCTGGGCATCGAGGACCAAATACCCTGATCATGAAAATGTTAAACTACTCTGAACACTGTTTATACCATATACTTTTATTAATTTCCTTAAAACCAATAAAACTTCACTTTAGGAATGAAATACATGTATAATATGTAAGGTCTGATGTTCCCTACATAGAACAGTGTGATTATTGCAGCTTGTGCTTTTTTATTTGTACTTTTTATTAAAGAATAAATAGTTGTCAGTAAAGTACGGTTTAAAAGGACAAAAGGTTTTTCTAGTGTTTGGATCATCAGATTACAGGTTTAACAAGTAGTGTGAAGCAATATACTGCACAAGGCTTGTAAATGATTAAAGGAATAAATTGATATAAAGGTGACCATATATTAATGGTTTTCATTGGCTAAAACAACAGACCTTGAGAATTGCTGCTTATCAAATGATCATCTTTGTTTCCAATGAATAATCATGTTAAAGCGTGACCAGCCAGAGCCATTTTTGACCAATTATATATTGTAATATACTTATCCAGCAAAGATTCAGTGGCAATTTTTTCCTCTGCTCTTCTATGAGGCTGAAGGTTGCCAGTCAAAGACGATGGTAAGCAGCCCTGTTGACTGTTGGCCTGGTTTGCCGATAGCCTATTGCTGGTTAGCTTATCGCCAATGAGGTCAATGGTGCCAGGTTTAAATAGGCAGCTGCTGACCACAGTCTCCTGTAAATCTTACTCCTTAGGGCTACACATTCATTTTTCTTTTCTATTTGCATCTATAGTTTTCTGACCCCTGGCTTGTTTCCTGATTTCCTGCTCCTTGTTCTGCTCCCGACATTCCCAATTGGTTTTGTCTCTGGTTCTGACTTTGTCTCTGATGTACTTTTCAGATTTTGACCTTGGCTCTGGCTACTAACCCATTTGGTTTTTACCTGGTTTCCTGAAAATCACAGGAAACAAGGAAACAAAATAGAGAGGCCATGCACAAAAAAAAAAAAAATACAAACACATATGCCTTGGCATCCTATCAGTGAGATTATTTTTGGTTATCTGAGGAATGTTCTTCCATGCTAAATACACCTAGCCATGCAAATCATTAAGATCCACTGCTGTCAGCTCTTTTTGCAATTTTTGTTCCAGATGTGCTCGATGGGAGACATGTCCTAAGATTATGCTGGTCATGGTAGCACGCTAGGCCACACAGGCAGCTTACAGTAGCAGAAGCTACGTGTGGCCTGGCATTGTCATGTTGAAAAATGGCACCTGGAACACTTTGGGAGAAATGGCCATACTACTGGTTTAACAACCAGATCATCATAACAGCGAGCTATTAGTGTACCTGAAATGAAGACTAAACAAGGCTACTGTATGTTATTCTACCCCTCATCATATTCCTGGGAGTAGGACTGGTGTGACGTTTCCTTTTCATGGCATTGCCCACATGGTCTTCAGACCAATTTCCAATTATCATTGCATTAACAGCAGGATTCATCACTAGAGATGAGCTAGTCAAATCGGTTGAATACGAATTTGTTATGAATTTCCTGGTAATGAAACCGAATATCGCCGCAATTCGATAAAACAAATTGCTTCATGAAACTCCATTATGTGCAGTCCAGCGGATCTAAAATGGCGGATACACATGTGAGGACATGGGGCAAGGAATTCTGGGAAGGTCGGTAGGGCGTATCACCCTGAATCACATGGTGGCATGCAGCCTATCAGCAACCAGCCAGCCCTTTGATGTCACATCCCTATATATTCGGCAGCCATTGCTGAACACAGGCATTTCTGAAAATTGTAGCTCAGAGAGGAGACTGTGTGTTACTGTCAATACAGAATACATATCTTATTCTTCACAGCAGCGAATCCATTCACCTCAAGCCTGTATCACTGCAGACAGGCTGACAGGCAGGGACAGTGCAGAATGTGAGAGAGTACACTTAGTGCTGGTGCAACCTTTTTGGGGTGTATTATCCACAAATAAGTGAAATATATACGCACTCAGAAGTTCTACCTTTTCTCTGGTTAAAGCTCATAGTTTGCAGCTAGTGTGAAAGCACTAAAAGACTTCAGCACTAGATAGTTACGCTTATTTCAGGTGCAACCTTTTTGGGGAGTATTATCGGCAAATAAATGAAATATATATACACTCAGCTGCTTGTCGTCATATATGAGCTCTGAAATTACCATGAGAGAAACAGGTTGGAGCGATAAAAATAAACCATAATTGATTAAATTACACATTCACAGTTTCATGCGTAGTTTCACAGTACCAGCCGTGTTTACTTACTTAATATTTTAGACAAGCATATGAAACTGGCAGGATCTACCCAGTAGCCCTGCAGGGTCAGGCCTGCACCACTGAGAAGGAGGACAAACTAACACACTACTCTGTCATTGTACTTCTCTGCAGCCTACATAGGCTGCCACCACCTCCAGACTGTGTCATTGTGCCGCCATATGGTCTCCTCATACTGCTGCCACATCCAGGCTCTATCATAGTGCCACCCTATGGTCTCATCATGCTGCTACCACCTCCAGGCTCTGTCATTCTGCCGCCATGTGAATTCCTTGTTGCATTGATTTTGTGGTAATCCAGTATTTTTTCCAAGTAAACATTTCGAGCTCCGGGGACACTCACCCACCAGCTCGATTTTGAGATACAAGTACGAGCTTTTCCATAGTTTACACTGCAGCAATTATACACTATTGGCGCTGGAATTACCGCGGCTGCTGGCACCAGACTTGCCCTCCAGTGGGTCCTCAAAAAAGGATTTAAAGTTTGCTCATTCCAATTACTAGGCTCTGTCATTGTGCCGCCATGTGATGATCTTGTTATATTGGTTTTGTAGTAAAACAGTATTTTTTCAAAGTAAATGCTTCGGGCACCTGGGACACTCAATCATGAGCATCGGGGGGGGCTGAGAGGCAGGGGCTGGAACAGGTGGTAGCTAGCCTTGCGGCAGACTGCCAGCTCGATTTTAAGATGCAAGTAGTTTTTCCATAGTTTACACTGCAGCAATTATACACTATTGGAGCTGGAATTACCACAGCTGCTGGCACCAGACTTGCTCTCCAATTGGTCCTCAAAAAAGGATTTTAAAAAATTAAATTCGCTTTAATCTCTTCAATTGTGACACCATATGGTCTCCCAACCCTGCTGCCACATCCAGATGCTCTGCGGTAGTGATTCTAATAGTGATGCCTGTAATCTGCATGTCATACTTAATAACAGTATTATTTCACTAACCCAGCACACTCCTTATGCGTGTTACGGCAAGGCAAAGTGTTCTACACCCCTATTGAGACTCTCTGTAGCCCGGAAATAGCTGTTTTTACTAATGATTTGCTGCGAATAAATTCAGATCAAACCACATTTTTTCAGAAAATTCAGCGAATCGGCTGAATCAAATTTTTCTAAAATTTGCTCATTTTCCCTCATCACTAAAGATGATAGACTTCCATTCCATCCTCTAATTCCATCTTGCTCTGCACCATGATAACCTTTGAGAGCAGTCGTGTAAGGTCATTGGATCTCTAGCTGAATGATTGGCTTGTAGCTCATCACCTTCTGATGGTTTAATCTGTTCATTTGGGGCTATATCGATGGCTGTTACTTTTTGGATATATAGTCACCTTTTTGTTCATTTGAAAAAATATAGACTATTTATATATATATATATATATATATATATATATATATATATATATATATATATATATATATATAGTTTATTTGGAAGGGTGATTCATATATAGACAACTGTTCATTTAGGAGGATGATAGAAAGGGTCTGAACTCTTTTTAATTTTTGTAACAACCTAATATATATGATCTTAACCTCCTGAGGACCCAAGCACACAGCCACTTTTTTGTGGTTTTGTTTTTCCCCTTGCCTTCTGAGATCCATAGCCTTTGTATTATCGTGGTACACTGAAGGTGTATTCACACAGGATTTGAAGCAACAGATTTTATGCTACACATTTCAATGTAAACTAAATGACTGTACACACCTTCAAATCTGCTGCTTTGTCCTATCCTGACCTATATAACTTTTTTTTCAGTATATGGGGTTATTTGAGGGTTCATTTTTGTGCCATGAGCTTTAGTTTTTATTGGTGCCATTATTGTTAAGATGACACTTTTCGATCACTTATTAATTTTTTCTGATTTATGATGTGACCAAAAATCATCATTCCTGGTGTTTATTTAAAGAGTACCTGCCACCAAACTAAACTTTTAATATATTGTTCCTTATGTAATAATAAGACACTTTGCTATTTACTTGCTGTTAAAATTCTCAATATTTATATGTTTTTAATGTGATTGGAAAAACAGCCACTAGGTTGCTCTGTTCTGTTCCCTGTGCAAGTTAAACAGTTAGTTTGGTCTCCGCCAGGAAGTTTGTGTGGGGCATGGCGAGGCCCAGCTCTCACAGGCTTCAGTGATATTGCACCTGCTGGGGAACGTCCACTTTCTCCTGCCGTGAGCTCACACAATGTGAGCAAGGGGAAAGGTATGACACAGAGCATTTTAAAGCTTGGAAAACACAGCAGGAGGAGTGTTAGGAGTAGTTATGGAATATATTCTGAGTTAGTTTAGAAAATATGGTTTGATGACAGGTACTCTTTAATAGTTTTGACATTTTCTTATGCATCAATACTAAATGCTGATTTTTTTTTTACATTTATTTTAACTTGAAAAATAAGAAAAGGTGGGCAATATTAACCCCTTTAGGACCTAGGGCATATGGATACGCCCTGGCTTTCTGGTACTTAAGGACCCAGGATGTATTCATACGCCCGTGGGAATTTCTGTCCCCGCTGCACGCCGGGCGGGGACCGGACCGGGGTGCCTGCTGATATCGATCGCCAGGCACCCCGCACAAATGCCCAGGGGGTTCATCAGGCCCCCCCATGTTGGCAATCGGCGCAAATCGCAAGTGAATTCACACTTGCGATTGCGCCAATTCGGGTCTATGGTGACCCGATGACCCGGAATAGAAGGGGTAGGAGTGAGGTGGCAGTGGTGCCACCCCTCCTATCCCTGCTATTGGTCATCAAGACGCGATGACCAATAGCAGATCGGGGGCGGGGAGCTTTACTTTCGGTTTCCCCGTCCTGCCCACCCACAATAGGTGGGGCAGAACGGGGAAACGACACAGGACTGGCGCCGAAGTCCACACACCCATCGGCGACGGCAGCGGGCGACGATTGACAGCGGCAACGGGCGAAGATCGACGGAAGAAGAGGATGGCGACGCAGCTCCGTGGATCTTACGGAAGCCGGTGAGTTGCTTAGCAACATCTGGAGGGCTACAGTCTGAGACCACTATAGGGTGGTCTCTAAACTGTAGCCCTCCAGATGTTGCAAAACTACAACTCCCAGCATGCCCAGAGAGCTGTTTCGGCATGCTGGGATTTGTAGTGTTGCAACAGCTGGAAAGCTAAAGTTTGAGACCACTGCACAATGATCTCTATACTGTAGCTCTCCAGATCTTACAAAACTACAACTCCTAGCATGCCCACATAGAAGTTTGCTGTCTGGGCATGCTGGGATTTGTAGTTTTGCAACATCTAGAGGTCCACAGTTTGGAGATCACTGTGCAGTGGTCTCTAAACTATAGCTCTCCAGATGTTGCAAAACTGCAAATCCCAGCATGCCTAAACAGCAAATAGCTGTCTCGGCATGCTGGGAGTTGTAGTTGTGTACCTCCAGCTGTTGCATAACTACATCTCCCAGCATGCCCTTCGGCGATCAGTACATGCTGGGAGTTGTAGTTTTGAAACAGCTGGAGGTTTGTCCCCCCCCCATGTGACTGTACAGGGTACATTCACACGGACAGGTTTACAGTTAGTTTTCTGCTTCAAGTATGGGCTGCGGCAAATTTTTCGCCACAGCACAAACTCCTAGCGGTAAACTCACTGTAAACTCCCGCCAGTGTGAAAGTACCCTAAAAACACTACACTAACACAAAATAAAGAGTAAAACACTACATATACACCCCCTTACACTGTCCCCCCAATAAAAATGAAATATGTATCGACCGGCAGTGTTTCCAAAACGGAGCCTCCAGCTGTTGCAAATCACCAACTCTCAGCATTTCCGGACAGCCACTGACTGCCCAGGCATGCTGACAGTTTAGCAACAGCTGGAGGCACCCTGTTTGGGAATCACTGGCGTAGAATACCCCTATGTCCACCCCTATGCAATACCTATGAAGTCCTCAAATGCGCATGGCGCTCTCTCACTTCAGAGCCCTGTCGTACTTCAAGGAAACAGTTTAGGATCACATATGGGGTATTTCTGTACTCGGGAGAAATTGCACTACAAATTTGGGGGGCTTTTTTCCTTTTACCCCTTATGAAAAGGAAAAGTTGGGTCTACACCAGCCTGTTAGTGTAAAAAATGTTTTATTTTTTAAACTAACATGCTGGTGTTGCCCCATACTTTTTATTTTTATAAACGGTAAAAGCAAAAAAAGACCCCCAAAATTTGTAAGACAATTTCTCCTGAGTACGAAAATACCCTATATGTGGGCTTAAAATCATCTGCGGATGCACAACAACGCTCAGGAGTGAGAGCGCACCATGTACATTTGAGGCCTAAATTGGTGATTTGCACAGGGGTGACTGATTTTACAGCAGTTCTGCCATAAACACAAAAAAATAAATACCCACATGTGACCCAATTTTGGAAACTACACCCCTCACAGAACGTAACAAGGGGTATAGTGCAAATTAACACCCCATAGGTGTTTGACAAAATAGTTGGATGGGAAAATGAGAAAAACATTTTTTTTTTTAATGCTGGTGTTGCCCTAAATTTTTAATTTTCACAAGGGAAAATAGGGAAAAATCCCCCCAAAATTTGTAACCCCATTTCTTCTGAGTAAGAACATACCCCATATGTGGATGTAAAGTGCTCTACTGGCGCACTACAATGCTCAGAAGAGAAGGATTTTGAAGAGAAAATTTGTCCGGAATTGAAGGCCACGTGTGTTTACAAAGCCCCCATAGTGCCAGAACAATGGACCCCCCCACATGTGACCCCATTTTGGAAAGTACACCCCTCATGTAATGTTATAAGGGGTACAGTGAGCATTTACGCCCCACAGGTTTTGGAACAGTGATCCGTAAAAATGAAAAATTAAATTTTTCATTTGCACAGCTCACTGTTCCACAGATCTGTCAAACGCCAGTGGGGTGTAAATACTCACTGCACCACTTATTAAATTCTGTGAGGGGTGTAGTTTCCAAAATGGGGTCACGTGGGGGGGGGGGGTCGACTGTTCTGGCACCACGGGGGGCTTTGGAAACGCACATGGCCCCCGACTTCCATTCCAAACAAATTCTCTTTCAAAAAGCTCAATGGCGCTCCTTCTCTTCTGAGCATTGTAGTGCGCCAGCAGAGCCCTTGACGTCCACACATGGGGTAATTCCATACTCAGAAGAAATGGGGTTACAAATTTTGGGGGTAATTTTCTCCTATTACCCCTTGTAAAAATGTCAAATTAGGGGAAAACACAGCATTTTAGTGACATTTTTTTTTTCATTTACACATCCAACTGTCACAAAAAGTCGTGAAATACCTGTGAGGTGTTAAGGCTCACTGTACCCCTTGTTACGTTCCTTGAGAGGTGTAGTTTCCAAAATAGTATGCCATGTGTTTTTTTTTTTTTGCTGTTCTGGCACCCTAGGTGCTTCCTAAATGTGACATGCCCCCTAAACACCATTTCAGCAAAATTTGCTTTCCAAAAGCTAAATGTGACTCCTTCTCTTCTGAGCATTGTAGTTCGCTCGCAGAGCATTTTACGTCCTAACCTGGGGTATTTATATACTCAGAAGAGATGGGGTTACACATTTTGGGGGGCATTTCCTCCCATTACCCTTTGTAAAAATGATAAATTTGGGGGGGGAAACTGCACTTTAGTGAAAAAAAATGTTTTTCTTTTACACATCCGACTTGTGGGGTGTTAAGGCTCACTGGACCTCTTGTTACGTGCCTTGAGGGGTGTAGTTTCCAAAATGGTATGACATGTGGGGGTTTTCTGCTGTTCCGGCACCATAGGGGCTTCCTAAATGTGACATGCCCCCCAAAAACCATTTCAGCAAAATTCATCCTCCAAAATCCCATTGTCGCTCCTTCCCTTCTGAGCCCTCTACTGCGCTCGCCGAACACTTGACATATACGTATGAGGTATTTCCTTACTCGAGAGAAATTGGGTTACAAATTTTAGGGGTAGTTTTCATCTATTACCCCTTGTAAAAATTCAAAAACTGGGTCTCCAAGAACATGCGAGTGTAAAAAATGAAGATTTTGAATTTTCTCCTTCAATTTGCTGCTATTCCTGTGAAACATCTAAAGGGTTAATAAACTTTCTGAATGTCATTTTGAATACTTCGAGGGTGCAGTTTTTATAATGGGGTCATTTATGGGGTATTTTTTAATAAGAAAGCCCTTTAAATCCACTTCAAAACTGAAGTGGCCCCTGAACAATTCCAATTTAGAAAATTTTGTAAAAAAATTGGAAAATTGCTGCTGAACTTTGAAGCCCTCTGGTGTCTTCCAAAAGTAAAAACATGTCAACTTTATGATGCAAACATAAAGTAAACATATTGTATATGTGAATCAATATAACATTTATTTGAAATATCCATTTTCCTTATAAGCAGAGAGCTTCAAATTTAAAAAAAATGCTAAATTTTTTATTTTTTCATCACATTTTGAATTTTTCACCAAGAAATGATGCAAGTATCGACAAAATTTTACCACTAACATAAACTAGAATATGTCCCGAAAAAACTATCTCGGAATCAGAATGAAAGGTAAAAGCATCCCAGAGTTATTCATGCTTATAGTGACGGTGGTCAGATGTGCAAAAAATGGCCGGGTCCTTAAGGTATATTTGGGCTGGGTCCTTAAGGGGTTAATGTTTATTAGGAGGAAATTTGATTTACATTTTTTAAGTCCCCTTAGGGGACTCTTATATGCAGTCACTAGATTACTAAATAAGGCCATGCTACTTCCTAAAAAGACCATCAGGTGAGGGGACCTCCGGCAGGAACATAAACCAATTGGACCCCGTGGGGGTGCTGATCCTGTAGTGGCAGTGTCATTCAGGCTCTTAAGTCGCTATCATTGACTGTGAGTGCAGGGCTACTTATAGCAGCTGTCATTCACAGTCTAAAAAACAAGGATAGCTCTTGTACTTGCTTCATAGACAGAATGCCACTCAGGACAGACATGTTTTCCCTGTTGCGCTAAATACCATGGAACCAAGATGTACATTTATGTCTAATGTCCTTAAGAGGTTAATATAAGGCTAGTATGGGGCATCAGTGAGATACATTATTTTTTATAATCATAAAGGATAGTATTCATGGCACCAAGACCAACTTCGAAGGAGACTGACCGGAACAGCTACATGGAGAAAAATAAAGTTGTGCAATTGTGCCAAAAATCTATTTTTACAAATTAAAAGAAATTGCAACAAGAAATAGGACAATATAGAACAAAGTAAAATTCTGATGAAGAGATTTGAGTAGGAGAACTATTGTAACAAGGAGCTAGAGAAGGTGTGCCGCAGATTAACAAGGTTTATAATCCGCAAATGGAAAGTTCCAATTTCATGAAGTGATATCCATTTCAAATTGATTACCTTTAAAATAACTTCACAGTTACTTAAGAAAGCCTTTTTTTGCCTTGTGAATTTTGACACCAACCACTGACTGGTGTGATATTGTGCAAAAATTTTGTCACTTAATAATAAATGTATTTAAAAAATCAGACCAAAATTATGTCTCCTTTTTTTTTTTTGTACAAATTGCACGAGAAATCAAGTGCATTGGCAATAATAAATATGCCCCTTAGTTATCTTGTTTAAAAGATTATCTTGACCAGGCTCATAGGGGAATAATATTAGGAAAAATAGTCACCAATAAGCATTCATTTAAATTAGTAAATTGCTTTTAATTTTATATAACATGTCTAAAGGTGCCCGTACACCTTATACTAAAGTTAACTAAACCTTCTGCTGCTGGGGGGTTCAACATCAAAGATGTATGGCAGGTTCCCAACTTTCCAACGACAGATGTCAGTGGAAAGAATGGTCTATCTAGTTTTTCACTGCTATAACCTTTCATTCGTGGAGGGATAAGCCAGAGAGGAGTTTAGATAAAGGCAATAGGCCTTTAAGGCTTGCTTAAAGGGGTACTCCAGCCCTAAGACATCTTATCCCCAATCCAAAGGATAGGGAATAAGATGTCTGACCATGGAGGTCCCGCCGCTGGGGACCCCCACAATCTTGCAATATTTGCCACCTCACAAGCTGCCGGGAGCCGACCACGGGGCCAGAGTATCGTGATGTCACGACTCTGCCCCCGTGTGACATCATCCCCCACCCCTGCTATGCAAGTCTTTGGGAGGGGGCATGACGGCAGACATTCTTTGGATAGGAATACAATTTCTTATGGCCAGAGTAACCCTTTAAGCAAAACAAGTGGTTGAGAACCTAACATTTTCCATATGCTACATGCAATAGATTAACTCCTTCAGAATGAAGGGCGTACCTGTATGCCCCTCGCCCGGTCCTGGTGATTAAAACGGGGTCACACCGTGGCCCCGCATCACACCGGGTCGGACACGGCTGCTAACGATAGCCAGGACCCTGGGCTAATAGCGTGCAGCACCGATCGTTGTGCCATATACTATTAACCCTTTAGGCGCGGCAATCAAAGTTGATCGATGCGTCTAAAAATGAAAGTAAACGCTTCCCGGCAGCTCACTCGGGCTGATCGGGACTATCGTGATAAAATCGCGATGTCCCGATCAGCTAGGAGGCGAGCGGAGACCCCCTTACCCTGCTCCGTCACATCCGATCGGCGTTTGAGTGCCCCAAGCCTGAGCTACAGGCTTGAGCAATCGAGCCCCTATCTCGCTGATCGATGCAAAGCTATGGCTTTGCAGGGATCAGGGTAACCCCAGGGTAACCCCTTCCCTAATAAAAGTTTGAATCACCCCCCTTTTCCCGTAAAAAAAACCCAGTGTAAATAAAAATAAACATATGTGGTATCGCCGCGTGCAGAAATGTCCAAACTATAAAAATATATCATTAATTAAACCGCACGGTCAATGGCGTACTTGCAAAAAAATTCCAAAGTCCAAAATAGCGTATTTTTGGTCACTTTTGATATCATGAAAAAATGAATAAAAAGCTATCAAAAACTAAGATCAATACTAAAAAAGTACCAATAAAAACTTCAGAACGCGGCGCAAAAAATGAGTCCCATACTGGCCCGTACGCGGAAAAATAAAAAGTTATAGGGGTTAGAAGATAAGAATTTTTAACTTATACATTTTCTTGCATGTAGTTATGATTTTTTTACGAAGTACGACAATATCCAACCTATTTAAGTAGGGAATAATTTCAACCAAATTCGTTAAAAACCTAAACACTAACCAAATAGGAATGCACTTCACCTTTGAAATACACTCACAATCACTCTGCTTTTTAGATTTAGAGATCTCCTTTAGTTCTGGAGGCAGCATCCAGACAAAAAGTCCACAGAAAATCAACATCCACAAATAGTTTCCTTAATTATAAAAGTCATCATCCAAGACTGCTCAAGAATGGTATCCCTATAGGACAGTACTATAGGGCAAGACAAAATTGTTCAAGCAAGGAGACGTTCATACAGGAAAGTAACCTGCTCTATCATCATTTTATAGCAAAAGGATATTCCAAAAAGGTTCTGCACAGTGCTTTTGCAAAAGCTAGGAATACCCCAAGAGCACAGCTACTAAGAACAAACAGACAAGAAGAACAATCTAAAGTGGTGAGGTGCATAGGAACATTTGATCAGAGCAACAGACAGGTCATGGAGATATTGAAAAAATATTGGCCAATCCTCCTGGAAGACAAAGATCTTAAGTAAGTACTTACCTCAAATCCAAGTGTGACGTATCGAAGGGGGAAAAACATCAGGGAGCACCTGGTACACAGTCACTACTGTTACGCCGAGCGCTCCGGGTCCCCGCTCCTCCCCGGAGCGCTCGCAGTGTTTACTCCCGCTGACCGGGAGCGCTGCGATAGTGTCTCTAGCAGGGATGCGATCCGCGATGCGGGACGCGCCCGCTCCCGGTTCGCATCCCAGCCTGCTTACCAGACCCGTCCTCCGTCTGTCCAGTCCCGGCGCGCGCGGCCCCGCTCCCTAGGGCGCGCGCGCGCTGGCTCTCTGAGATTTGAAGGGCAAGTGCGCCGCTGATTGGCGCCTGGCCCAAATTAGTATTTTCACCTGTGCACTGGTCTATATTACCTCACTTCCCCTTCCCTGTATTGCCAGATCTTGTTGCCATTGTGCCAGTGAAAGCGTTCCTTGTATGTTCCAAGCCAGTGTTCCAGACCTCCTGCCGTTGCCCCTGACTACGATCCTTGCTGCCTGCCCTGACCTTTTGCTACGTCCGACCTTGCTCTTGCCTAATCCATTGTACCGCGCCTATCTCAGCAGTCAGTCGGGGTTGAGTCGCTATCGGGTGGAACGACCTGGGGGTTACCTGCCGCAGCAAGTCCATCCAACTTTGCGGCGGGCTCTGGTGAATACCAGTAACCCCTTAGACTCCGTTCCCCTGGTACGGCCCACGTCATCACCCCACTGACACAGAGGATCCACCACCAGTATCCTCTCAGACCCGGATTCTGACAACTACAAGGAAGGAAAACCAGAGACATGATTAAGGTCGAGTCTGAAAGGATCATTCCCATGTGGCGGATGTAATTTCTGCAGGTATCTACCAAAAAAGAAAGAATTCACAAACCACTATGATGGTAAGACATATGAAATCCGCGACTTCATAAATTGCCAAACGACTGGTGTAATCTATGTAGCAGAATGTGGATGCCCAAAGATGTATGTCGGAAAGACTACCCAACAACTAAGAAGAAGAGTGTCTAAACATCTGAGCTCAATAAGGACAGGAGCAGATACCCCCCTGGCAAGGCACATTCGCGAAGTACACAGAGGCGAGGCAACAAGTCTAACCTTTTTGGGATTTATTAAACCCCGACTGGGCCCAAGAGGAGGGAATTTAGATAAAAAGCTTCTAAGGGAGGAAGCGGTCTGGATACACAGACAAAAACACGTAGTCCGCAAGGATTGAATGAAGGTTTTACCTTCTCAGCCTTTCTTTGAAACCTGCCATTGAGAAAATACTGATGAATATTAAACTGATACAGCAGAAATTCACACAATTAAGAAACGTGCCATGCAACATAGTGTTTTAAGGTTTTTCCCTACCCCACAATGGAATAAATTAATAGATAACTAACATAAAGTTAATAACACTTACCTGTGGAGGAGATGTGGAGATGATGGTTGGTCCTCTGAAACGAGAAGGAACCCAAATCTGAAGGGAAAACAAAACAAATGTTATAAAAAAAATCTTATAAAAAATGTAGACTGACAATTACGATATCATTATAAATAATAACATCTTAAGATTACTTCTGTAAGTAATAGAGAATCAACCACCCTTCTCCCCTCGTAGTGAAAACACCCAGAAACATCCCCTTCATTTCCTTGCTGCATCCTAAATCGCAATACCAGTGTGACCTGCAGGCGGACTGGTGTGTTACATGAAAGAACGTCTATAGAACGAGCTCTCAGAGAGAGACAAATCCAATACTCATTATTAACTAGTAGGGTGACAGCATAGATTTGGTTTTTAAAAATTTGTGTGTAGCAATTAAGAAATAAAGCTTGTGGGAACTTTTAGTATATGGGAAATTAGGGTAAACAGTGGATTGCCCCAAGGGGCAATCTTTATGAAAACAAAATTTTTAACCGTATGGACCTACAGAATAAAGATAAGGTGCTATTTTTACCAAAAAATGCACTGCGTAGAAATGGAAGCCCCCAAAATTCACAAAATGACATTTTTTTTTATTTTGTGGCACAATGAATTTATTTTCCGTTTTGCCGTTGATTTTTCGTTAAAATGACTATTGTCACTGCAAAGTAGAATTATTGGCGCAAAAAATAAGCCATCATATGGAATTTTATGTACAAAATTTAAAGCGTTATGATTTTTAGAAGATGAGGAGGGAAAATGAAAATGCAAAAACGGAGACAAGATTCATTCCATGTAAGCACTAACAAAAGCTCGAGCAAAGCCACTACATTCTATAACACATAAGCCTTGCAGCTATTACAAAACAAACTTATTTTTCTTCAGGCATCTACATGATCCTGACAAATTTTAGGCACTTTAGATACCTGAACACTGCCCATAGTTACTCCTAAATTCAACCCTGTAGATATTCAGGACAAACTATTAATTTCAAGACGCTTAATTTGAGATTAGACTTATGCTTGGTGGATACTATCACTCATGCAGGTGCAAAGAATTTGAAAGTTATAAAAGAATTTAGAATTCTTTTCAGTACTATACAACACCCACACATCATCAGCGTATGTATCAAACATCAGTAAAACATTATAATAAATCAGTTTCTTAAAGGGGTACACTCACAGTCTTTTGATGTGTTGGGGATAGAAAATGTTAACCTCGCTCTTTGTTGGTACATCTGCCATCTTAACTTACCCAAGAAGATAATCCAGATAATATTGACTGCACACTGAAAAGTCTTATTTATGAAAATATTAAGACATATAAGAGGGCAGTGAAAGGCATAAAATATGTTTGCACAGCTTAATGCTAGTGCATTGTTATTGTGTAAGCCTGCAAAGCCACAGCAGTTTCTCCTTGTATGTATGCATATAGTATGCTTATAGTATGCAGATATATACATGAGTCATTGTTCTTGTACTGAACATGTGAACTCTTTTCCTGTAGGAAAGTGAAATGGTGCCTAAAATTTCCTCCCCACAGGGTGTGTCTATGAAGAATGTAAGTGTGAAATCTCCATGAGTTTCAGTCCCGCACTCTGTCTATTGTCAATTTAAACACTTGTTCTCACTAAGCTCCAAGCTGGATATTGCTTTCTGCTTCATGGAGTATCTTCCAGTATTAGGTAGCAGACAACGTTATACTATAACATATGTGATGCCTATTTACTAGGTGGGCAGGTTACAGTGAACTATTGATACAGTGGGCGGGGAGGAACATGGCAGTGCTTGCAGCTGTGTCGGCACCTAACAGTGTGTACTAGTAGGCAATTCAGAGACAGGACAGGACTGATGAGAGTGCTGCTCTGCTGTACGACTGCCGTCTGACCTCACTGTGTGTGGAACCAAGGACATGGTGCTTCTCTGTGTGAAAGGTAACATATGACTCACTGAATCAAACTGTACTGTATACTGCTAATCTTTACTACATGAGATGACTATGCTCACATGTCAGAGGCACAGCATGTTGGATAAGGGTAGATATAGAACTACATTTTTTCAAATCAAGCATGGTTAGCTAGTTAATTTATTGTATTATACTATAGTAGTGACGGCATCATACAATATGTATAGATCTGTAATAAAATCATACAGTTAAATTAGTTACATCTGTCATAACTAGAGATTGCCAAGCAGGCACAAGTTTGTTTGCCCACTTGCTGATGCTCAAACAACTAGACAGCCAGAAGAGGAATACAGTTTTCTATCTGTTTATCTATCAATCAATCTATCTATCTATCTATCTATCTATCTGTGGTGGCCACTAGGTGTTGGTAGGCGCATACCTTGTTCACTTCGTGACGCCATTGTACCGTTTATCCGATCCACGGTCCAAAGGTGGGAAGCAGTCTTTCTGGGCCAGACACGATGAGCAAATAAACACACGGATGTTAGGTTACAGATAACTGCCTTTACTGAGCTTGTGAAGTTGGTATAACACAAACAGCTGGCCTTAGTGTGAGAGTGCAGCATACCCCTTGTGAGCCTTGTTGTCGTTCTGAGACTTGTGGTGATTTTCACTGGACGGGATTGTAGAATTTGTGATTCTGCTAGCTAGGGTCCTTCAAAGGCACTAAACTATTCTACAGGGGCATGAATTTTACCTGCGACTGACACTTGTAGGATGACCAGTAGTAAACTTGAAGATGAAGTAGGCCTACCTAGGACACACAGCACACCTGAGCTTAGCTGTTGCTCAGGTGCACACACTAGGGTGAAGTACCATGAACTAGCCACTAGAGTGAACTGACTAACTCCTCCCCTGCACCTCACTCTACGGGAGGGACGTTTGGGGTCTCATTGGCTCACATGGTCACATGGGGTTCACTGAGGAGGTAAGAGAAGAAGGAGGTTATGGTCAGATATGTGAAGAGGTTTGCTTTAAAAGTTAGATAAAGAAGAGAGGCAAGTGACAATAAGTTCTAACCTTTTACCTTCAGGGCCACGGGTAAGGGGTCATATCCCTGGGCTGGTCCCTCAGTAAATACTAGATCTGTGACCATGATTATCATGCCCCTGGACACATATGCTGGATCCCGGAAAACAAAGCTTTCAGCTATGTGTGCGTCTTTAAGATGCACACATGATTGAAGGATGGAGCGATAAGACAGACCAGTAAGAAGAGTGCCTGCCAGGATAGGAGCTACAGGGGAGCTGTGTGATTAATGTGCAACTAATACTACAATGGGGCACAGAGTAGGGCCTGATACCATATGGGGGCACATGTGCTATTTGGAGGGAACAGGGTTGGGTCTAATTTTAAATTGAGGCACATAGGGCATAACAATTGTAAATATTATCCAAAAGGAAAAGAAAACATGTCTGCACTCACCATATGTGGAATTAAAAATCCAGACTTTATTGCAGCAATCTCCATGTACAGATAAATAAAATTCACCTGGGTGCAGGGAGGAAAGGCAGCTCTCAGCTAGCAGCTGGAGAGTATCAAGAGAACGACAGTGTATTTTGTGTCAATGACACATCTTCCGGTTCCTAATTTTATTATATAGAGGCACATGGGTGGGCTTATCTACTATATGGGGCACAAAAGTGGGCACAACTACTATATGGGGGCACAGAGGTAGGTCTTATTTATAATTTATGGGGGCATAAAGGTGGGTTTAACTACTATATGGGGACATAGAAGTTAGCCTAATAATATATGGAGTATTGAGGTGGGTTTATCTACTATATATTGAGGCACAAAGTGGGCACTATTACTTTATGGGCCAATACAGATGAGAACTTTGGATAGAGGGGAGGGGTGCTGGAGCAAGTAGCCTAAAATGTTTGTTTGGCAGATTCTGTAGGAAAAAGTAGTGGCTGAGAGAAGTTATGATGGCTCAGGCCCGATGAAGAAGAAAAGGAAAGATAAACGACTCCAATCAAACAATCAAACAAACACCTGTGGGTCACTGGATGTAAATACACTGTAATCAGTTATGGATTGCAGAACCCATATAAAGATGGTATCAACCATTGTTTTGGTCACTGTGTGGAAAAATTGGTCTTTTATTAGCAGTGTGGTGACATTAGCTATTATGTGGTAGTAATTACTGGTCATGGTGTAGCTGTATAATCTATCCCTTGTATACTGATGGTATTTGTAAATTTTAACCCCTTAAAGGGGTACTCCGGTGGAAAACATTTTTTTTTTAAATCATCTGTTGTCAGAAAGTTAAACAGATTTGTAAATTACTTCTATTTAAAAATCTTTACCCTTCCTGTACATTTAAGCAACTGTATGCTACAGAGGAAATGCTATTCTTTTTGAATTAATGTTTTGTCCTGTCCGCAGTGCTCTCTGCTGACACCTGATGCCCGTATCAGGAACTGTCCAGAGCAGCATAAGTTTGCTATGGGGATTGTCTCCTGCTCTGGACAGTTCCTGACATGGGCATCAGGTGTCAAATTAAAAAAGAAAATAATTTTCTCTGTAGCATACAGCTGCTAAAAAGTACTGGACTGTTACTGTTTAACTTTCTGGCACCGGAGTACCACTTTAAGGACTCCCATTTTCACCTTAAAGGGGGTTATCCACCATAAGGTGATTTTAGTATGTAACTGGCAGACAGTAATGGACATGCTTAGGAAGGATCAGCGCTTGTCTTGGGGCTAAATGGCTATGTTGTGAGATTACCATAACACTGTGGCTAGCTTTTTGTAAACTGGTATTTCCTGTTTGACTTTACTTTTTTTGACTACAAATCCCACAATTCCATCTTCCTCCCTCCAACACATCAGCTCCCCCACCCATTGAAACATAAATGAGCTGCATCCATTTAAAAGACCTGTGGTTTTCAATCAGGGTGCCTACAGCTGTTGCATTAATTGCAGATTGTTCCCTCTCCCACCAAGCGATCCCTCCACCCATTGAAGCAGACAGGCTCCCTGTCATCAGCTGACTAGTGAGTCAGGTCTCGGACGCATTGCAACCCGGGAAAAATCTGACACAACAGTCATTTTGTATGCTGGTAAAAATAAATATTGGAGTGAAAATCATAGAAAAATTGTGAGAAAACCGTCACATACAGGTACAGACACTATACTATTAACTACAATAATTTTACAGCCCCTGTAGCATAGTCAAATAAAAAAAATCCTGGAATACCCCTTTAACCTCTTAAGGATGCAGGGCATACCTGTACGCCCTGTGACTGGTCCCGGTGTTTAAAACGGGGTCACGCCGTGACCCCGCATCACACCGGGACGGTCCCGGCTGCTAGTCATAGCCGGGACCCTGGGTTAATAGCGCGCGACACCAATCGTTGTGCCGCGCTATTAACCCTTCAGACGCGGCAATCAAAGTTGATCGGCGCATTGAAAATGAAAGTAAACGCTTACTGGCAGCTCAGTCCGGCTGATCAGGACTATTCCGATAAAATCGCGATGTCCCGATCAGCTAGGACATGAGCGGAGACTTCCTTACCTTGCTCCGTCGCGTCCGATCGGCGTTTTATTGCTCCAAGCCTGAGCGTAAATGTCTGAACTATAAAAATTTATTGTTAATTAAACCGCACGGTCAATGGCGTACGCGCAAAAAAAAATCCAAAGTCCAAAATATTTTTGGTCACTTTTTATATCATAAGAAATGAATAAAAAGCGATCAAAAAGTCAGATCAATACAAAAATAGTATCGATAAAAACTTCAGAACACGGCGCAAAAAATGAGCCCGGCACGTACGCGGAAAAATAAAAAAGTTATAGAGGTCAGAAGATGACAATTTTAAACGTATACATTTTCCTGTATGTAGTTATGATTTTTTTTTAGAAGTACGACAAAATCAAACCTATATAAGTAGGGTATCATTTTAACTGTATGGACCTACAGAATAATGATGAGGTGTCATTTTTACCATAAAATGCACTGCGTACAAACGGAAGCCCCCAAAAGTTACAAAATGACATTTTTTCTTCAATTTTGTCGCACAATGAATTTCTTTTCCGTTTTGCCGTGGATTTTTGGGTAAAATTACTAATGTCACTGCAAAGTAGAATTGGTGGTGCAAAAAATAAGCCATCATATAGAATTGAAAGTGTTTTGATTTTTGAAGGTGATGAAGAAAAAATGAAAAAGCAAAAATGGAAAAACGCTGAGTCCTTAAGGGGTTAAGGACTAAAAACAATCTTTGTTTTTGCACTTTTATTTTTTCCTCCTCATCTTCTAAAAATCATTACGTGTTCAATTGTGCACCTACAGACCCACATAAGGGCTTGTTTTTTGCATCACCAATTTTACTTTGTAATGACATTACTTAATTTAAAACATAATCTGCGGTGAAACAAAAAATAATATTTGTGGGGTGAAATTAAAATGAAATGAAAAAAAACCCGCCATGTTGCAACTTTTTCGAGCTTCCATTTCTACGCGGTGCACTTTTTGGTAAAAGTGATACAATATCTTTATTCTGTAGGTTCATACAGTTACAGAGATACCAAATTTATGTAGGTTCTATTTATTTTACTACTATAAAAAAATTATAACTGCGTACACAAATTTGAATGTTTAAAATTGTCATATTCTGACCCCTATATTTTTCCGCATATGGGGCTATGTGAGGGCTTATTTTTTGCGACGTGGTCTGTAGTTTTTATCAGTACTATTTTTGTTTTGATAGGACTTTTTGATCGCTTTTTATTAATGTTTTTATGGTATATGAAGTCACCAAAAATGCACAATTTTGGACTTTGGTATTTTTTTCCGTTTCTGCCATCGACCATGCAGCTCAGCTAACCTTATATTTTAATAGTTCAGACATTTACGCACGCGGTGGTACCACATATGATTTTTTTATTACATTATTTTATTTAAAAATAGGAAAAGGGTGGTGATTCAAACTTTTATTAGAGGGAGAGGCTTATTCACATTTATTTTCTTATTTTTATCACTTTTTACTTTTTTTTAGCCCCCTTAGGAGGTTAGATTGGAAGAAAATCCCGGCACTCTGCTTGGTGAAAGTGTGTTTATTAACACAAGGTGATATACAACATATGTTAGGAGGTTATACCATACAATCTTTCGATTGCATACACTGATCACTGCTATGCCATACATTGATCAGTGTTACCGGCGCTCTGCTGCTCTAGCCTGCTGCACAGGCAAGGAGCATTAGATCGCCGATCGGACGACGAGGAGGCAGGTGAGGACCCCCCCGTCATCCAGTAAGTTGATCGTGACACAGCGATTCTGTCACAATAGTCCTGATCAGCTCCGCTGAGCTGCAGGGATAGTTTTACTTTCAGTTTACACCAAAGTCTAACAGTTTAGTTCAAAGTTGATTGCAGCATTTAAAGGGTTAATGCCAGGCATCGGCCCAATTGGTGGTGCCCGCATTAGCCATGGGTCCCGGCTGCAAGTAGCAACTGGAACCCATCCTCTCGTGAGAACGGTTTAACCCCGTTAGTGGTACTCAGGACGTACAGGTATGCACTGAGTCCTTAAAGACTCGGGAACGGGGGCATACTTGTGCACCCTGCATCCTTTTGGTATTTTGTCAACCAAACCCTGGTGGTCTTAAGAGTGTGACTGGTAGTGGAGAACCACTAGTACTATTATAATGCCAAATCAACTGATTAATACATTAATCAGCATAAGTAATCTAAAGCGGTACTCCGTTGGAATATTTTTTTCAAATCAACTGGTGCTAGAAATTTAAACGGATTTAATTACTTCTATTAAACAATCCTTAAGGGGTGCTCCAGCCGTCACGTCTCCTCCCATATATTTGCATTGAGGGGGCGGGGTGTGATGTCACAAGGGGGTGGAATCATGACGTCACACTACTCCTGGCTCATGATCGTAAGGCTTCAGACACAGAGCCCCCAGTGCTGCGTGCAGTTGAGACAGGTATGTGCTGCATGAGAGATTGCAAGTGGGTGCTGCATGAGAGATTGCTGGGGACCCCTGCAACCAGACATCTTATCCTCTATCCTTTGGATAGGAGATAAGATGTCTTAGGGCCAGAGTTCCCCTTTAATCCATCCAATACTCATCAGCTGCTGTATGTTCCAGAGGAAGTTGTGTAGTTTCTTCCAGTCTGACCACATTGCTCTCTGCTGACACCTCTGTTCTTGTCAGGAACTGTCCAGAGTAGGAGCAAATCTCCATAGCAAACCTCTCCTGCTCTGGATAGTTCCTGACATGGACAGAGGTGTTAGCAGAGAGCACTGTGGTCGGACTGAAAAGAACTACACACCTTCCTCTGTAATATACAGCAGCTGACAAGTACTGGAAGGATTAAGATTTTTTTTTCATTAAAGTTCATTTTTCATTCAGTAAATTTTTTTTTATATTATTGAAATAATTTGGCATAACAATGAAACAAGTCAGCATAAACAATGAGCCTTAACAGATGACAGCTGAAGGCAATAAGGCAGGAGCACTTGTGAAACAAAGCAATATCAAGGATAAGAGAAGGAAAATGGTCAAATATGAAATAACAAAGGACACGTTCACATGGTATGAGGGTGAACCGTGTGTCTCAGGACACACTCATTGCTTACTCAGTCAGCACTCTGCCATTTCTGTTCCAGTGGCTCTAAAAAACCTAAGGGAAGAAGAGGCAGTAGAGAGAGAAGGGAGAAGTAGGAGGAAAGAAGAGGGAGTCAAGAGGATGAAGGGAGTAATAGAGGGTAGGTAGGACATAAGGGGCATCAGGTATGGTAGATCTGGTACAGCCTTGATACGGGTTAGGCTTCCGGTGCGGCACACAGGCAAGGCCCCCCTCACATGGTTGGTCAGCAAGGAAAGACTATCAACACGTCCGAGTTGCTCATGAGGTTTGTGGATCAGAGGGCTGCAGGTGGAGCGTCCTATAGGTGTCAGTGGATAGGAAGGCAGTCAATGGGCCCCAAATGAGGTGGTGCTTATCCATCTGTCATCTAGAGTCAGCCAACAACTCCTCCATCCTGTGCAGGTGGGAGAGTTCTTGGACCCAGGAAGAGAGTGTAGGTTGGGAGGTGGACTTCCAGTGTCTGGGGATGACCGTTCTCGCTGCCAGGACCATGAAACCGGCGAGGTGGGCCTGCCACTTAGGGAGGCGGGGCGGGAACATGGAGAGCAGTAGGGGTCCCGGCTGTTTGAAAAGACGGATGGATGTCAGTGAGTAGATAGTATCAAGGACATGAGACTAGAAGGAGTTCAGCCCCGCACAGGTCAGCCAGATGTGTGTCCAGGTTCACCACATCTTCAGCAGAATTAAGATTTTTTAATAAAAGTAATTTACAAATCTGTTTAACTTTCTGGCACCAGGTAATTAAAAAATATATAAGTTTTCCACTGGAGAACCCCTTTAATGATTGCTTATAAAAATCATTTGGGGGACTCAAATCCCCTTATAAAAAGTAAAATCCCAATTTCCATTTTTGTTATACAAAATTGTGTCAGCAAATATCCAACCTATCAAAATAGTATTTTATTGATTTCAAATGGCGAATAGAGTAAATAAAAAAAATCCAAATCACAGATGTGCAGATTTTTGGTAACAGCAATAAAAAAGTCCAATCCCCCCCCCCCCCCAAAAAAAAAAAAATAAATAAATACAGATCTTAGCAAAAGAGAAAAAAAACTCCCACAGACCAAGAAATAGGTTATTATGACCATAACAGGGCAATTTTGTCTTTTATTTTTACATTTCTTTTTTTTTTGTTAAAACTTGTAAAATAAAATGAAAGTGACATTACAATTGATCCTGCAGAAAAAAAGCCTAATGGCTATGCAGATGGAAAAACTCTTCTGGCTCTTAGAACGCGAGGAGGAAAAAATTTAAATGCAAAAATGAAAATTTAGTCTGGGATCTGATAACTTTGGGTTTGAGGGTTGATAATTTTGTGGGCCTGGTCTGTGGTGACTCTTCATTGTCCTTACCTTAGGCTTCATATGGTGCTGATAAATGGTCATGCTTGGGAAGGGATGGAGTCATATTAAGAGTTTGTTATAAGACCCAGCCTTTTCTTGCTAGAAGCTAAAACAACAAAAACAACACCAAAACAAGAATGTCAAAAGAGTATTATTAGACTATAGTATGGATCTACTGTATTCTGGAGACTCATCTCACCCCTTACTATGTAGTGAAAGTATATGTCACGATGCCGGCTGGCAGGTAGTGGATCCTCTGTGCCAGAGAGGGATTGGCGTGGACCGTGCTAGAGGATCGGTTCTAAGTCACTACTGGTTTTCACCAGAGCCCGCCGCAAAGCGGGATGGTCTTGCTGCGGCGGTAGTGACCAGGTCGTATCCCCTAGCAACGGCTCAACCTCTCTGGCTGCTGAAGATAGGCGCGGTACAAGGGAGTAGACAGAAGCAAGGTCGGACGTAGCAGAAGGTCGGGGCAGGCAGCAAGGATCGTAGTCAGGGGCAACGGCAGGAGGTCTGGAACACAGGCTAGGAACACACAAGGAAACGCTTTCACTGGCACTAAGGCAACAAGATCCGGCGAGGGAGTGAAGGGGAAGTGAGGTGATATAGGGAAGTGCACAGGTGTAAACACTAATTGGAACCACTGCGCCAATCAGCGGCGCAGTGGCCCTTTAAATCGCAAAGACCCGGCGCGCGCGCGCCCTAGGGAGCGGGGCCGCGCGCGCCGGGACAGAACTGACGGAGAGCGAGTCAGGTACGGGAGCCGGGGTGCGCATCGCGAGCGGGCGCTACCCGCATCGCGAATCGCATCCCGGCCAGAGGCGGTATCGCAGCGCCCCGGGTCCGTGGAACCGACCGGAGCGCTGCAGTGAGAGGAGTGTAGCGAGCGCTCCGGGGAGGAGCGGGGACCCGGAGCGCTCGGCGTAACAGTACCCCCCCCCTTGGGTCTCCCCCTCTTCTTGGAGCCTGAGAACCTGAGGACCAGACTTTTGTCCAGGATATTGTCCTCAGGTTCCCAGGACCTCTCTTCAGGACCACAACCCTCCCAATCCACTAAAAAGAAGGTTTTCCCTCTGACCTTTTTAGATGCTAAAATTTCTTTGACGGAGAAGATGTCCGAGGAGCCGGAGACAGGAGTGGGGGGAACAGATTTGGGAGAGAAACGGTTAATGATAAGTGGTTTAAGAAGAGAAACATGAAAGGCATTAGGAATACGAAGAGAAGGAGGAAGAAGAAGTTTGTAAGAGACAGGATTAATCTGGCGCAAAATCTTGAAAGGACCAAGATAGCGTGGTCCCAACTTATAGCTAGGGACACGGAAGCGGACATATTTGGCGGAGAGCCATACCTTGTCTCCAGGGGAAAAAATGGGAGGAGCTCTTCTTTTCTTATCCGCGAATCTCTTCATGCGTGAAGAAGCCTGTAAGAGAGAATTTTGGGTCTCTCTCCATATGATGGAAAGATCACGAGAAATTTCATCCACAGCGGGCAGACCAGAGGGCAAGGGGGTAGGGAGGGGGGGAAGAGGGTGACGGCCGTACACCACGAAAAACGGGGATTTGGAGGAAGATTCAGAGATTCTGAAATTATACGAGAATTCGGCCCAAGGTAGAAGATCTGCCCAGTCATCCTGGCGGGAGGAAACAAAATGTCGTAAATAGTCACCCAAGATCTGGTTAATTCTTTCTACTTGTCCATTGGATTGAGGATGGTATGCAGAAGAAAAATTTAATTTAATCTTGAGTTGTTTACAGAGAGCCCTCCAGAATTTAGACACAAATTGGACGCCTCTATCCGAGACGATCTGCGTAGGCAACCCGTGAAGACGAAAAATGTGTACAAAAAATTGTTTAGCCAACTGAGGCGCTGAAGGAAGACCAGGAAGAGGGATGAAATGTGCCATTTTGGAGAATCGATCAACGACCACCCAAATAACAGTGTTGCCATGGGATGGGGGTAAGTCAGTAATAAAATCCATACCAATCAGAGACCAAGGTTGTTCGGGAACAGGCAGAGGAAGAAGAAAACCAGCGGGCTTCTGGCGAGGAGTCTTATCCCGGGCACAGATAGTGCAGGCTCGCACAAAGTCCACCACATCAGTCTCTAGAGTCGGCCACCAATAGAAGCGAGAGATGAGTTGCACAGATTTCTTGATGCCCGCATGACCTGCGAGATGGGAGGAGTGACCCCATTTGAGGATTCCGAGGCGTTGGCGTGGAGAAACAAAGGTCTTTCCTGGAGGAGTTTGCCTGATGGAGGCTGGAGAAGTGGAAATCAGGCAGTCAGGAGGAATGATGTGTTGAGGAGAGAGTTCAATTTCAGAAGCATCTGAGGAACGAGAGAGAGCATCGGCCCTAATGTTCTTATCAGCAGGCCGAAAGTGAATTTCAAAATTAAATCGGGCAAAGAACAGAGACCACCTGGCCTGACGAGGATTCAGCCGTTGGGCAGACTCGAGGTATGAGAGGTTCTTGTGATCGGTGTAAATAATAACTGGAAATCTTGATCCCTCCAGCAGATGCCTCCATTCCTCAAGTGCTAATTTAATGGCTAGAAGCTCTCGATCCCCGATGGAGTAGTTCCTCTCCGCCGGAGAGAAGGTCCTAGAAAAAAACCCACAAGTAACAGCATGCCCGGAAGAGTTTTTTTGTAGAAGGACAGCTCCAGCTCCCACTGAGGAGGCATCAACCTCCAATAGGAAGGGTTTAGATGGGTCAGGTCTGGAGAGCACGGGAGCCGAAGAGAAGGCAGACTTGAGTCGTTTAAAGGCGTCTTCCGCTTGAGGAGGCCAAGACTTGGGATCGGCATTTTTTTTGGTTAAAGCCACAATAGGAGCCACAATGGTAGAAAAATGTGGAATAAATTGCCTGTAATAATTGGCGAACCCCAAAAAACGTTGGATGGCACGGAGTCCGGAGGGGCGTGGCCAATCTAAGACGGCAGAGAGTTTATCTGGATCCATTTGTAGTCCCTGGCCAGAGACCAAGTATCCTAGAAAAGGAAGAGATTGGCATTCAAACAGACATTTCTCAATTTTAGCATAGAGTTGATTGTCACGAAGTCTCTGAAGAACCATACGGACATGCTGGCGGTGTTCTTCTAGATTGGCCGAAAAAATTAGGATATCATCAAGATATACAACAACACAGGAGTATAACAGATCACGAAAAATTTCATTAACAAAGTCTTGGAAGACAGCAGGGGCGTTGCACAGGCCAAAGGGCATGACCAGATACTCAAAGTGTCCATCTCTGGTGTTAAATGCTGTTTTCCACTCATCCCCCTCTCTGATGCGGATGAGGTTATAGGCGCCTCTTAAGTCCAATTTAGTAAAGATGTGGGCACCTTGGAGGCGATCAAAGAGTTCAGAGATGAGGGGTAAGGGGTAGCGGTTCTTAACCGTGATTTTATTAAGTCCGCGGTAGTCAATGCAAGGACGTAGAGAGCCATCTTTTTTGGACACAAAGAAAAATCCGGCTCCGGCAGGAGAGGAGGATTTACGGATAAAGCCCTTTTTTAGATTCTCCTGGACGTATTCAGACATGGCAAGAGTCTCTGGGGCAGAGAGAGGATAAATTCTGCCCCGGGGTGGAGTAGTGCCCGGGAGGAGGTCGATAGGACAATCATAAGGCCTGTGAGGAGGTAGAGTCTCCGCTTGTTTTTTGCAGAAAACATCCGCGAAGTCCATATAGGCCTTAGGGAGACCGGTTACTGGAGGAAGCAGAGAGTTACGGCAAGGGTTACTGGGAACCGGTTTTAGACAGTCCTTGGAACAAGAGGGCCCCCAACTCTTGATCTCCCCAGTGGACCAATCCAGGGTTGGGGAATGAAGTTGAAGCCAGGGAAGTCCAAGGAGAATTTCCGAGGTGCAATTGGGGAGGACCAAAAGTTCAATCCTCTCGTGATGAGATCCGATGCTCATTAGAAGGGGCTCCGTGCGGAAACGTATGGAACAGTCCAATCTTTCATTGTTTATACAATTGATGTAAAGGGGTCTGGTGAGACTGGTCACTGGGATGTTGAACCTGTTGACGAGAGAGGCCAAAATAAAATTTCCTGCAGATCCAGAGTCCAAGAAGGCCACAGAAGAGAAGGAGAAGGCAGAGGCAGACATCCGCACAGGCACAGTAAGACGTGGAGAAGCAGAGTGGACATCAAGGATTGTCTCACCTTTGTGCGGAGTCAGGGTACGTCTTTCCAGGCGGGGAGGGCGGATAGGACAATCCCTCAGGAAGTGTTCGGTACTAGCACAGTACAGGCAGAGGTTCTCCATGCGGCGTCGTGTCCTCTCTTGAGATGTCAGGCGAGACCGGTCGACCTGCATAGCCTCCACGGCGGGAGGCACAGGAACAGATTGCAGGGAACCAGAGGAGAGAGGAGCCGAGGAGAAGAAACGCCTCGTGCGAACAGAGTCCATATCTTGGCGGAGCTCCTGACGCCTTTCGGAAAAACGCATGTCAATGCGAGTGGCTAGGTGAATAAGTTCATGAAGATTAGCAGGCATTTCTCGTGCGGCCAGAACATCTTTAATGTTGCTGGATAGGCCTTTTTTAAAGGTCGCGCAGAGGGCCTCATTGTTCCAGGATAATTCAGAAGCAAGAGTACGGAATTGTACGGCATACTCGCCAACGGAAGAATTACCCTGGACCAGGTTCAACAGGGCAGTCTCAGCAGAAGAGGCTCGGGCAGGTTCCTCAAAGACACTTCGAATTTCCGAGAAGAAGGAGTGTACAGAGGCAGTGACGGGGTCATTGCGGTCCCAGAGCGGTGTGGCCCAAGCCAGGGCTTTTCCAGACAGCAGGCTGACTACGAAAGCCACCTTAGACCTTTCAGTGGGGAACTGGTCCGACATCATCTCCAAGTGTAATGAACATTGGGAAAGGAAGCCACGGCAAAACTTAGAGTCCCCATCAAATTTATCCGGCAAGGATAGTCGTAGTCCAGAAGCGGCCACTCGCTGCGGGGGAGGTACAGGAGCTGGCGGAGGAGATGGTTGCTGGAGCTGTGGTAGTAACTGTTGTAGCATAACAGTCAGTTGAGACAGCTGTTGGCCTTGTTGCGCAATCTGTTGTGACTGCTGGGTGACCACCGTGGTGAGGTCAGCGACAACTGGCAGAGGAACTTCAGCGGGATCCATGGCCGGATCTACTGTCACGATGCCGGCTGGCAGGTAGTGGATCCTCTGTGCCAGAGAGGGATTGGCGTGGACCGTGCTAGAGGATCGGTTCTAAGTCACTACTGGTTTTCACCAGAGCCCGCCGCAAAGCGGGATGGTCTTGCTGCGGCGGTAGTGACCAGGTCGTATCCCCTAGCAACGGCTCAACCTCTCTGGCTGCTGAAGATAGGCGCGGTACAAGGGAGTAGACAGAAGCAAGGTCGGACGTAGCAGAAGGTCGGGGCAGGCAGCAAGGATCGTAGTCAGGGGCAACGGCAGGAGGTCTGGAACACAGGCTAGGAACACACAAGGAAACGCTTTCACTGGCACTAAGGCAACAAGATCCGGCGAGGGAGTGAAGGGGAAGTGAGGTGATATAGGGAAGTGCACAGGTGTAAACACTAATTGGAACCACTGCGCCAATCAGCGGCGCAGTGGCCCTTTAAATCGCAAAGACCCGGCGCGCGCGCGCCCTAGGGAGCGGGGCCGCGCGCGCCGGGACAGAACTGACGGAGAGCGAGTCAGGTACGGGAGCCGGGGTGCGCATCGCGAGCGGGCGCTACCCGCATCGCGAATCGCATCCCGGCCAGAGGCGGTATCGCAGCGCCCCGGGTCCGTGGAACCGACCGGAGCGCTGCAGTGAGAGGAGTGTAGCGAGCGCTCCGGGGAGGAGCGGGGACCCGGAGCGCTCGGCGTAACAGTATATATATCCATATATCTCATGTACATATGTAGCGGACAGATGTGCTTTTAAAAATACATTGTTGTGTTGAGTGTGATAAGAGTTAATTTTTCCTTTTTTCTTTGTAGTGAAAAGAGGGCATTTTAATGGAATTTCAGGTAAATATTGTCTAATGTTTTGCATATCTTAGTATATACATTTGGAGGAGTATATAGAAGGATGAGTTTAAATATACGCTGACCTCAGGTTTTATTGGAATTAAACTTCTATTCACATCAAAGAGGCCAACTTTGTAAAATAATACATGTTCACCTCAGTTTAAAGCACTTCAAAATTGCAAATATTTGTACATAGAAGCAGAAGCCAGTGCACATGCATTGTAAAATATCTACAATGTGGACTGAAATATTTATAAACATCTATGAACAGAGAGGTATGGGGGCTGGAGTTTATAAGAGTACATCCAGTCATAGTGGTAATGACAATGTCACATGACAACAACAAAAAATTGTTGGAAAAATACAAGTTTAAGGGGTACTCCGCTGTTAGACATCTTATCCCCTATCCAAAGGATAATGGATAAGATGTCTGATTACTGGGGACCCCTGCGTTCCCCCCCTGCAGCAGCCTATTACCTAAGCAGCCCGAAGCTGAGTTTTCTCTGAGGCTGATGACAGGCGGTACAGGTGACAAGGCATCGTGGCATCATGGCCCGCCCCCTTGTGATGTCATGCCCCTCCCCCTCAATACAAGTCTATGGGAGGGGGCGTGACACCCCTTCCATAGACTTACATTGAGGGGGTGGACGTGACATCATGAGGGGACGGGGCCGTGATGCCACAATGCCTTGTCACCTGCACCGCCTGTCATCAGCCTCAGAGAAAACTTAGCTCTGGGCTGCTGAGGTACTGGGCTGCTGCAGGGGAGATCATGGGGGTCCCCAGCAGCAGCCCCCCATGATCAGACATCTTATCCCTTATCCTTTGGATAGGGGTAAATATGCCTAATCGTGGAGTACACTTTTAAAAACCATGGATCTTTTTAAATTTACTAAATGAGAAAAACATTAAATGAATCCTTGCACTTCTGCCTTAAAGCGTTTCAGTCATTAGTAGGAAAATAAATAAAAAATGCTTAAATCAGTGTAGTAATGTGCCCCTTAAAATGGAAACATGATATGGATATTACTGTTTTAATATTTTGGTTTCTGTAATTTTCTATGTTGGTCATTACCTCTTTTTCAGACAGTTGCAATACATATGTAGTTATCAAGATACAAAATCTACAGAGTGCCACAGTATCTAGACCAGGGAGTCAGCCAAGCTGGGAACAAGACTACTCATTGTAAGTTATTACATTAATTCATAAAACATGGTTAATCGATGGGGTATTCCCATCATATAAAGCGGTGACATATGGCTAGAATATGATTGGTGGGTATCTGACCTCTGAGACCTTCACCAATCCTAGAATAAGATGGCCACTACACTGGTGTAGCTATGCCTTTTCTTCATTAATTTACCCAGCACACTGGGACCCCAGCCAGGCAAACTGCAATGCAGCTTAATACAAAAGAATGTTTTTTTTTTGTACAATCTGATGGCCAGGAGCGCTACTGTGTAGAGAAATCATAGAGGGGTCCACAGCACTACAGTCATTATTGTTCTTCTTCTTTTTTTTTTTTTTTTTTTTTTTGCTGTTACAACTAAATATCATGCTCAATGCTAGACTGTTCCCACCAATTCATCCTTCTCTTATATTATTTGTGTTTCCTATACTTTCCATATGTACTTCAGCCTGTATATGTAAAAAAAGAAATACTACTACACATATATCCATCCTATCTCTCAATGAACGTGATATTTATATTTCTCTAAGGTACTATTTGTAGTGCATTACTTGGGGCTTAAGGGTCTATTCACACGTACAGTATTCTGCGCAGATTTGATGCGCAGGATTTCAATCTGTGTCTGGTCATTCAGTTTACATTGGAATCTGCAGCAGAAAATCCTGTGCATCAAATCTGCACATTAAATCTGCACAGAATACTGTACTTGTGAATAGACCATAAAGGGGTATTCTGGGCTTAACTAACTTTTAACTATTCTATCCATTATGAATAATTATGCTAGTTATACGGCTCTGCCATTTTTCTTCTTTATATGGTCCCATATTATAAAGATCTTGATGACGTTCGTCTCACAATCCTTTGCAGCTCGAGATGGCAGCTGATATCAGGGGGCTTGGCTATTTCTTGTATTTCCTCACAAGCCAGCCCCCTGATTGCTTTTGTGGTCCATCTGTACGTCCTGACGTGCCAATGTCCCGTGATCTCAGCAATCTGCAGAATGCGGTAACGCAGGGAATGCTGCACAACGGGACGTACAGATAGACCGCAAACGTCATCAGGGGGCTGGCTTGTGAGGAAATACAAGAAATAGCCAAGCCCCCCGATACCAGTTGCTGCCTCGAGCCACAAAGGATCGTGAAACGAACATCATCAAGACCTGAACTGAACGCTAGACCTGGGGAACCATATAAAGAAGAAAACTTAGATGACCCACCGCAGAGCCATATAGCAAGTAAATGTAGAACTAGCATAATTCTTCATAATGGGCAGGATAGTTAAAAGTTAGTTAAGCCCGGAATACCCCTTTAAGAAGGTGGACAGATAATTTAATAGGTGCAAGGACATCATATAACACAAATCAAATACTATGGATTTATTTTCATATACACTGTTGAAATTCACACAATGACCCAGATTTATCAATCTGTCTAAGAGAAAAATGTGTCAGATTTTTGTATCAGACAGGAAGCGTCCAATCACAGCTCATTTGGTGAAGAAAAAAACTGACCTGTGTTTGGTTGCTAATTTGCTATCTATCTGAGACAAAAGTCAGGCACACTTTTGTCTCAGACAAATTGATACAAACTGAAAAATC
This sequence comes from Hyla sarda, assembly GCF_029499605.1. Classification (NCBI taxonomy): domain Eukaryota; kingdom Metazoa; phylum Chordata; class Amphibia; order Anura; family Hylidae; genus Hyla; species Hyla sarda. The sequence goes on from NC_079192.1 coordinate 147,309,666, forward strand.
GGTGGCAATATTTAATGGGATAACCCCTTTAGAGAATTAGTGCTTTTCTATGAAATGTTGGTCTAAGATTATTCTCCCCAAATTGTTTGAGTGGTTAGCTGGATGTTTAGTGTACAGTGTGTAAAACTTCTAACAAGCACGCTCAACTACAGTCTAATATTTCTGATAACTGCATAGAAAATCTGCATAGAAATTAAATAAGATTACTGAAAAACATATTTTCTGTTCTAGTGACCTCAATGATATTCAAAGTGGTCTCCTTGTACAAGTATGGAAGTCTGGTTGGATTCGAGACTCACTTTTAGGAAATGTGTGGATTCCCCTTCCAAACATTAAATATGCTACAGATGTATGTATATACAAGTATATAAAAGTGAAAAAGAATAAAGATACTGTTCAAAACTACTTTAAATGGGCACTGCCGTCTATGAGACAATCTCCTGTTGCACTTCTTTGTACTTAAAAAGTTGGAAACCCCTTTTAGTCCACATTAGTTTTATTCTAAAATGTGATATTACATTTTGTAAATGTGATTAAAATACAAAGGTTTATCTGGGTCCCTATGCAAAATGTGTAATCGAAACCCACAGTTATCATGAGTCATTTCTAGTGCCGGTCTCCTCTTATGCAGCATGGTGACCTTTTGGACCCCCTCTTGCTGAAGGGTTTAGTTGCAGCCCCATCATCTGCTCCCCTTATAGTTATCACTAATAAAATGTGGTCTGATTGTTATCTAAACCACACTTATGGACAAACACAAAACGAATAGAACACAAAGAGTTGTATTCTTCATACTGAGCACATTGAGTAGCTGATGTAAATAACCTACTGATACCATTTGGCAGCATCTCTACCAAATGTTTATTGCAGAATAAAATAAGGTTCCACAACATTGGGGAGAATTTGGACCATTTCTCCCTGTAAGTGATTTCTCAGATGCCACAGTATCTTCCTGGCATTAACCCCTTAAGGACCACAGATTTTTCCGTATTTGCACTTTCGTTTTTTCCTCCTCACCTTTTAAAAATCATAACCCTTTCAATTTTGCACCTAAAAATCCATATGATGGCTTATTTTTTGTGCCACCAATTCTACTTTGCAGTGAAATCAGTAATTTTACCCAAAAATCTACGGCGAAACGGGAAAAAAAATCATTGTGCGACGAAATTGAAGAAAAAACAACATTTTGCAACTTTTGGGGCTTCCGTTTCTATGCAGTACATTTTTCGGTAGAAATGACACATCCATACGATTAAAATGATACCCTACTTATATAGGTTGGATTTTGTCGGACTTCTGTAAAAAATCATAACTACATGCAGAAAAATGTATACGTTTAAAATTGTCATTTTCTGACCCCTATATCTTTTTTATTTTTCCACATATGGTGAGATAGGAGGGCTAATTTTTTGCGCCGTGATCTGAAGTTTTTAGCGGTACCATTTTTGTATTGATTGGAATTTTTGATCGCTTTTTATTCATTTTTTAAATGATATAAAAAGCGACCACAAATACGTTATTTTGGACTTTGGAATTTTTTTGCGCGTGTGGTTTAGTTAATGATATATTTTTATAGTTCGGACATTTAGGCACGCGGCGATACCACATATGTTTATATTTATTTTTATTTACATGGTGTTTTTTATGGGAAAAGGGGGGTGATTTGAACTTTTATTAAGGAAAGGGTTAAATCACATTTATTAACTTTTTTTTTTACACTTTTTTTTGCAGTGTTATGGCTCCCATAGGGTCCTACAACACTGCACACACTGATCTTATACCCTGTTCACTGCAAAGCCATAGCTTTGCAGTGATCAGGGTTATCGGTGGTCGATTGCTCAAGCCTGAATCTCATTTTCACTGCGGTAGTCCTGATAAGCCCCGCTGAGCAGCCGGGCAGCTTTCAGTTTCGGTTTAGATGCGGCGTTCAACTTTGAACGTCGCGCCTAAAGGGTTAATAGTGCGCGGCACCGCGATCGCTGCCACGCGCTATTAGCCCCGGGTCCCGGCATCAGATACATGCCGGGACCGACCGGATATGACGCGGGGTCACCGCGTGACCCCGCATTATATCTCGGGAGCCGGCCAAGGTCATAAATATACGTCCTTGGTCATTAAGGGGTTAAAGGGGGTACTCACTCTGCTACTAAACATCTTATCCCTTATCCAAAGGGCTGCTGGGGCCCCCCTTGATCTCCCTCAGCACCTGGCATTCTAAACAAACGCTGGGTTCCTGCAGCAGTGGTGGTGGAATCACAAAATGTTCAGTACTCTGGAGCACCAGAGTACTCCTTAAGGGTCAGAACTTTGCTATTCTGACATACAGACCATCTTTTTTTTACAACCATTGTTTAGTTTACTTAATTTGTGTTTTGTTGAATCACTTAACATCTCTTTATTTTGAGGGTATGGGCTGCTGTACTTACATTCTCCATTAAAATATTTTAAAACACCTTTAAATCCATTGTTTCCTAATGATCACAAGGCATCAAGGCCCTGAGGCAGCAAAGCAGCACAAACTGGAATTTTTTTTTACCATGCTTTACAGTTGCGTTATGGTTTCTATATTAGCATAGTCTGAACACAGTCCAAAGAATCAGCACACCGCAATTATTCCAACCTTAATGGACCAACTTAGAGAAAGTCCAACACATTTAAAGGGGTACTCTTTTTTTTTTTTTTTTTAAATCAACTGGTGCCAGAAAGTTAAATCGATTTGTAAATTACTTATATCTTAATACTTTCAGTACTTATCAGCTGCTGTATGCTCCAGAGGAAGTTCTTTTCTTTTTGAATGTCTGACAATAGTGCTCTCTGCTGACACCTCTGTCCATGTTAGGAACTGTCCAGAGCAAGAGCAAATCCCCCTAGCAAACCTATCCTGCTCTGGACAGTTCTTGACATGGACAGAGGTGTCAGCAGAGAGCACTGTGGTCAGACAGAAAAGACATTCAAAAAGAAAAGAACGTCCTGTGGAGCATACAGCAGCTGATAAGTACTGGAAGGATTAAAACTTTTAAATAGAAGTAATTTACAAATCTGTTTAACTTTCTGTCACCAGTTGATTTAAAAAAAATCGATCTATAATTTTCCACCGGAGTACCCCTTTTAAAGGAAAATGGTAATCCATACATTGGGTTATGGTGCGGGTGAACAGGAGACCGATGCAGGGTCAAAGACTGCTATTCCTACCTGCAGTCCGGTGCCCCATTCCTCCAAAGGTCCCCCTTCTTCCAGCGCTCACATGCGCTTTGAGGCGGGCCCGCCGGCTAGATTTAAATATTCATGAGCGCTGGTCATGTGAGCACTCAGTAGGCATGAGACCGGCGTTTATGAATATTTAAATTTAGCCGGCGGGCCCACCTCAAAGCGCAAGTGAGCGCTGGAAAAAGGGGGACATTTAGAGGAACGGGGCGCCAGGCTGCAGATAGATAAAGCAGTCTGAGACTCCACATTGGTCTCCTTTTCACCCGCACTATAACCTGGTGTATCGGCTTATAGTGTGGGTGAATGGGTGACCGCTTTCCTTTAACACATTTTGCAAATTAGCTCATTAACACAGACATTCACTTCTACATTATTCACTATATAATATTCCTACACTGTGAATGCTTCTTCAATGTGCTCAATAAAAGACATACACAGTACAACTCTTTATGTGTTGTAAGTTTGTGTTTTTCTTTAATTATGACTTAGATAACAATCACATTTCCAGGTACTTTTTTTGTTTTGCAGCACTATATGTGGTACTAGACTAGTATATAGAACCAAAGTGATCTCATATACTATTTTCAGCCTGGCCTCAAACTTGTCAGAAAGAAAACTGTCAGAAAGAAAAACTTATGTGTTGTTAATGATGAAAATTTAAGACCTTTGTATGTCACACTGCCGGTATGCCCCATCAAATACTCCCACCAGCAGTTTGACGGACATCTTTTTGACGGGTCATAATGGCCAATAACGGGTCCTGATGGACCCCATTATAGTCAATGAGGTCCATCAGGCGCCGTCATTTTTTTGGAGAGAATAGCCGGAGAAAAAGACAAGCACAATTTTTTCTCCGGCTATTCTCGATCCTAAAATAACTGGCTTCACACTACCAGAGACAACCGCCAGTGTGAATGTAGCCTAATATAGTTAATAATTTTTTTTTTTAATATTCAATAAAGAAAATGGCCCCTGAAATTCCCACCACTAGTGGTCCCCATACCAACTGGGAGCAGCAGCAGCATCAGGCTTGTCCATGAGTCACAGACCAGAGATAACTCATAGACATTGCTGCATGAGCAGACACACCAAGGAGGGACTCGCCCCTTTCCTCTGAGAGGATCTCTAACATTATGAGCAAATTAAAAGAGGTATTTTTACAATAAATATAGGTGATAGAGGCAGACAAATGATATGTGCATGGTTAGCATTAGGTACTAAGTAACATATTAGTTCCTTTTTTTTTTTTTTTTTTTTTGAGAGGTAGACTTTAAGCCTTTGGTTGGACTAGCCTTCAAGGGTTGTGGATGTTTACTATACAATGAAAACATGTTTTGTATGGTGTTCACTTGCTATTTAAACATGTATACCTTGATTTTACTAATTATATATTTAAAACCAATGAAATATTCATTTAACTGTAAAACATGTTTTGTATAAATGGTGAGCACCTCTTACCTTTTTTTATGGGAATAAAATAATAAAAGTTAATTAAACAAAAATAGAAAAAATAATTATCCTGAACAGTAGTTACATGCCTGGAGATGAATAATATAAGGTAAAATACTACAACGCAGCATGTAAATTGTGATGTAATGACTGATCCTTTTATTATATAACAGGAAGGATCTGGAGAATGGTGGACGTTATATTCTGAAGTCATCACAAATGGAGATGAGATTTCTGGTATCAAACCAACCTTGCATAAGATATTACTGGATCTTTTCTTTGCAATGCCATTTGGTAAGTTGAAGTTTAAAAATGTTTGCTTGTAAAGTTATATTGAACAAAACAAAGAGAAAACTGGCAACAGTCCAACAGCTCTTTCATTTCAAAAGAAAGATATTTCCTTGTTTAGACTCTTATTACATACGGGTTGGTGGAACACTCACAAGCTTGAATGTTTAAATATGTTTTATGCCAAAAGAAGACATCAAAGTCTCAGACTGTTAAATTGAATTAATTGCATATTTAATACTTCAAGTTAGTTTCAATTATCCATGTGTATTGTGGTTAACTGCATACAGTGCAGCATGTAAAGCTTTGTAAAGTTCATAATATACTGTTAGAGGTGAATATAAGGAAAATGTTGTAGGCTTATTTTTTCAGTAGTTATTTTATATCTCTACTTGACTTTGGCATTGAAACTTGCGTTAAAAAATCTGGTTGTGGGAAAACAACCTTATAAATTAAGTGTATATGTCATTAGCAAAAACTTGGCATAAAATGTAGAAAATAGCATTATAAGTGTATTGTAATATAAATTGGTTTAAAAATGTTGCATATTTTTGTCCCTGCAGCTATTGTCTGTATGTGTCTGTGATTAGACCAAATACAGGATGTGTGGGAGGACAAGCAGGGCTCTGTGCAGTGTAGACAAGCAGGGCTCTGTGCACTAAGGAAAAGCAGGGCTCTGTACTCTGAGGACAAGCAGGGCTCTGTGCATTGAGGACAAGCAGGGCTCTGTGCATTGAGGACAAGCAGGGCTCTGTGCATTGAGGACAAGCAGGGCTCTGTGCATTGAGGACAAGTAGGGCTCTGTGCAGTGTGGACAAGCAGGGCTCTGTGCATTGAGGACAAGCAGGGCTCTGTGCATTGAGGACAAGCAGGGCTCTGTGCATTGAGGACAAGTAGGGCTCTGTGCAGTGTGGACAAGCAGGGCTCTGTGCATTGAGGACAAGCAGGGCTCTGTGCAGTGTGGACAAGCAGGGCTCTGTGCATTGTGGACAAGCAGGGCTCTGTGCAGTGTGGACAAGCAGGGCTCTGTGCAGCATGGACAAGCAGGGCTCTGTGGAGTCGGATGTGTAAATGAAAAAAAAATGTCACTAAAGTGCAGTTTTCCCCCCAAATTTATCCTTTTTACAAAGGGTAATGGGAGTAAAGGTCCCCCAAAATTTGTAACCCCATCTCTTCTGAGTATATAAATACCCCATGTTAGGACGTAAAATGCTCTGCGGGCAAACTACAATGCTCAGAAGAGAAGGAGTCACATTTGGCTTTTTGAAAGCAAATTTTGCTGAAATTGTCTTTGTGGGGCATGTCACATTTAGGAAGCCCCTATGGTGCCAGAACAGCAAAAAGAAAAACACATGGCATACTATTTTGGAAGCTACACCCCTCAAGGAAAGTAACAAAGGGTACAGTGAGCATTAACACCCCACAGGTGTTTGACGACTTTGTGAAAGTCAGATGTGTAAATGGAAAAAAAAATATTTCACAAAAATGCATTTCCCCCCCCAAATTTTACATTTTTACAAGGGGTAATAGGAGAAAATGACCCCAAAATTTGTAACCCCATTTCTTCTGAGTATGGAAATACCACATGTGCATTTACAAAGCCCCCCGTGGTGCCAGAACAGTGGACCCCCACACATGTGACCCCATTTTGGAAACTACACCCTCACAGAATTTAATAAGGGGTGCAGTGAGTATTTACACCCCACTGGCATTTGACAGATCTTTGAAATAGTGGGCTGTGCAAATGAAAAATACATTTTTTCATTTTCATGGATCACTGTTCCAAAAATCTGTCAGATACCTGTGGGGCGTAAATGCTCATTGTACCCCTTATTACATTCTGTGAGGGGTGTAGTTTCCAAAATGGAGTCACATGTGAGGGGGTCCATTGTTCTGGCACTATGGTGGCTTTATAGACAAACGGCCTTCAATTCCAAACATTCTCTCTCCAGAAGCCCAATGGCGCTCCTTATCTTCTAAGCATTGTAGTAGGCCAGCAGAGCACTTTACATCCACATATGGGGTATTTTCTTCTTACTCAAAAGAAATGGGGTTACAAATTTTGGGGGGCTTTTTTCCTATTTTCCCTTGTGAAAAAGAAAAATTTAGGGTAACACCCACATTTTAGTGAAAACTTTTTTTTTTCATTTTCACGTCCAACTTTAACCCCTTAAGGACCGGAGGTTTTTCCGTTTTTGCATTTTCGTTTTTTGCTCCTTGCCTTTAAAAAATCATAACTCTTTCAAATTTACACCTAAAAATCCATATGATGGCTTATTTTTTGCGCCACCAATTCTACTTTGTAATGACGTCAGTCATTTTGCCCAAAAATCTATGGTGAAGCGGGAAAAAAAATCATTGTGCGACAAAATTGAAAAAAAAAACGCTGTTTTGTAACTTTTGGGGGCTTCCGTTTCTACGTAGTACATTTTTCGGTAAAAATGACACCTGATATGTATTCTGTAGGTCCATACAATTAAAATGATACCCTACTTATATAGGTTTGATTTTGTCGGACTTCTGGAAAAAATCATAACTACATGCAGGAAAATTAATACGTTTAAAATTGTCATTTTCTGACCCCTATAACTTTTTTATTTTTCCGTGTATGGGGCGGTATGAGGGCTCATTTTTTGCGCCGTGATCTGAAGTTTTTAACGGTACCATTTTTGCATTGATAGGACTTATTGATCACTTTTTATTCATTTTTAAATGATATAAAAAGTGACCAAAAATGCACTATTTTGGACTTTGGAATTTTTTTGCGCGCACGCCATTGACCGAGCGGTTTAATTAATGATATATTTTTATAATTCGGACATTTCCGCACGCGGTGATACCACATATGTTTATTTTTATTTTTATTTACACTGTTTTTTTTTTTATTGGAAAAGGGGGGTGATTCAAACTTTTAATAGGGGAGGAGTTAAATGATCTTTATTCACTTTTTTTTTTCACTTTTTTTTTGCAGTGTTATAGGTCCCATAGGGACCTATAACACTGCACACACTGATCTTCTATGTTGATCACTGGCTTCTCATAAGAAACCAGTGATCAACGATTCTGCCGGATGACTGCTCATGCCTGGATCTCAGGCACTGAGCAGTCATTCGGCGATCGGACAGCGAGGAGGCAGGAAGGGGCCCTCCCGCTGTCCTGGCAGCTGTTCGGGATGCCGCGATTAGCCGCGGCTATCCCGAACAGCTCGACTGAGCTAGCCGGGAACTTTCACTTTCACTTTTAGCCGCGCGGCTCAGCTTTGAGCGCGCGGCTAAAGGGTTAATAGCGCGCGGCGCCGCGATCGGCGCCGCGCGCTATTAGAGGTGGGTCCCGGCTTCACTATGACGCCGGGCCCGCCATGATATGACGCGGGGTTACTGTGTAACCCCGCGTTATATCGGAAGAGCAGGACCAAGGACGTACCGGTACGTCCTTGGTCCTTAAGGGGTTAATGAAAATTCGTCAAACACCTGTGGGGTGTTAAGGCTCACTATACCCCTTGTTACATTCTGTGAGGGGTGTAGTTTCCAAAATGGGGTCACATGTGGGTATTTATTTTTTTGCGTTTATGTCAGAACCGCTGTAAAATCAGCCACCCCCTTTGCAAATCACCAATTTCGGCCTCAAATGCACACATAACTCAAAGGAAGATAGATATATCAGCTCACCCATAAATCCACATAGACAGATATCGTTCCTCTCAGTACATCTAAGCTCCGGGCTATACACAGAAGCCGTGTCTCCAGGTGGACTCATCAGAAAAAGGTAAGGTGAAAAAGTCCGGCTCCCATATGAGTAAAAAATGGATTAAAAGTACATATGCACAGAAGGAAACACATATGCACAGAAGGTGTTTCCTACTGTGCATATGTACTTTTAATCCATTTTGGTGTTTTGGATTTTATTATGGATCAATAAAATATATTTTTTACTCATATGGGAGCCGGACTTTTTCACCTTACCTTTCCCTCAAATGTACATAGTGCACTCTCACTCCTGAACCTTGTTATGCGTCCGCAGAACATTTCACGCCCACATATGGGGTATTTCCATACTCAGGAGAAATTGCATTACAAATTTTTGTAATTTTTTTTTTTTGCTTTTACCGCTTGTGAAAATAAAAAGTATGGGGCAACACCAGCATGTTAGTGTAAAAAATGTAAAGTTTTTTTACACTAACAGGTTGGTGTAGCCCCCAATTCTTCCTTTTCATAAGGGGTAAAAGGAGAAAAATACCCCCCATAATTTGAATTGAAATTTCTCCCGAGTACGGAAATACCCCATATGTGGCCCTAAACTGTTTCCTTGAAATACGACAGGGCTCCAAAGTGAGAGAGCGCCATGCGCATTTGAGGACTTAATTAGGGATTGCATAGGGGTGGACATAGGGATATTCTACGCCAGTGATTAACAAACAGGGTGCCTCCAGCTGTTGCTAAACTCACAGCATTCCTGGACAGTCAGTGGCTGTCTGGAAATGCTGGGAATTGTTGTTTTGCAACAGCTGGAGGCTCTGTTTTGGAAACACTGCCGTACGATACGTTTTTTCATTTTTATTGGGGGGGGGGGGCAGTGTAAGGGGGTGTATATGTAGTGTTTTACCCTTCATTATGTGTTAGTGTAGTGTAGTGTTTTTAGGGTACATTCACACTGGCGGGCGTTTACGGTGAATTTTGCGCTAGGAGTTTGCGCTGCGGAGGAAAAATTTGCCACAGCCCAAACTTGAAGAAGAAAACTTACTGTAAACCTGCCCGTGCGAATGTGGGGGGGGGGGGGGGCGGAGGGGCAAACCACCAGCTGTTTCAAAACTAAAACTCCCAGCATGTAATGACAGACTGTGCATGCTGGGAGTTGTACTTTTGCAACAGCTGGAGGCACACTGGTTGGAAAACCTTCAGTTATCTAACTCAGTATTTTCCAACCAGTGTACCTCCAGCTGTTGAAAACTTTAACCCCCAGCATGTACTGATTGCCGAAGGGCATGCTGGGAGATGTAGTTATGCAACAGCTAGATGTACTCAACTACATCTCCCAGCATGCCGAGACAGCTGTTTGGGCATGCTGGGAGTTGTAGTTTTGCAACATCTGGAAAGCTACAGTTAGAGACCACTGAACAGTGATCTCTAAACTGTGGAGCTCCAGATGTTGCAAAACTACAAATCCCAGCATGCCCAGACAGCAAACTGCTGGGAGTTGTAGTTTTGCAAGATCTAGAGGGCCACAGTTGAATCACTGTACAGTGATCTCTAAACTGTGACCCTCCAGCTGTTGCAAAACTACAACTCCAAGCATGCCCAAACAGCTGTCTGGGCATGCTGGGAGTTGTAGTTTTGCGACATCTGGAGTGCTACAGTATAGAGACCACTGTATATGGTCTCAGACTGCAGCCCTCCAGATGTTGCCAGGCAACTCACCGGCCTCCGTAGGATCCAGGGAGTCTCATTGCCATCCTCTTCTTCCGCCAATCCCCGTCCCGATCACAGCCCACAGCCGTCGCCGATGGATAAGTGGACTTCTGCGCCCCGGTCCGTCATCGTTTCCTAATCCTGCCCCGCCTATTGTGGGTGGGCAGGACAGGGAAAATGAAAGTTAACCCCCCTCCCCCCGATCTGCTATTGGTGGTTGCGTCTAGACCACCAATAGCAGGGATAGGAGGGGTGGCACCCCTGCCACCTCACTCCTATCCCTTCAGGGGGATCGTAGGTGTCTTGGACAACCGCGATCCCCCTTATATTCTGGGTCACCATAGACCCGTAATAACCCGGAATCGACACAAATCGGCGCTATTCAAATCCTTTGAATAGGGGATAAGATGTATAAAGCCAGAATACCCCTTTAAATATAGGCCAAGTTTTATTTATTAGAGTACAGTTGTAAGGAGGCATAATACATTAAATGTGGTGCAGAGACTTATTGCAGTGATAAATCCACTCAATGTTGTTACTGTGGGGAGACAATAGCCCACAGATGCATATAAATCTCAGTGTATAGTGCCTACTGTCTCATGCTCAAGCCCAGATATACCTCTATTTCTCATCATGTTCTGGTCAAGTGAAATTATTACTTCAAATTATATCATATTAGAATGCTGAGATAGGTGCAGATACATTTGCCAAAAAGTAGAGTTTTCAGCCAGGCTGTATATATACATTAAGATGAAACACCACGATATATAACATAACAGCACTGCTCTCCGCTTCAGCAGCTTTGTGATGGATTAATAGTTTCCGCTACTTCATTCATAACTTCTCACACCTCCTAAAATTCACTGATGTAGAACACATACTATTTATATTGTCACATCCAGCTGTATTTACTTGGATACAAACCATTGATACATTGTACATATTCGTGAAGAAAATATACAAACAGCCTGACGTTATGAACTGCTTCCCAATGTCACCATTCAGTTTGATGCACATTCATCTTAGCTCACTTAACGCATTCACAAAAAAAATTAATAAAGAAAATTCAGCTTTGAAACTCCAGTGCAGCAGCCTCCCATTGTCTTCAGTGGGATTCTACTGCAGAGTGCACACACTGCAGAATTTCCTTGGAAAGTTTAAATTTGGTGGTGGAATTCCTTCAGCATTGCCGTCAAATAGTATCTTTTACAAAAAAGAATAACAAATTCTGCGCCCAGAGTCAATTAGTTTTTGCTTTCCGCAGTATAGTCACTATTTTAATTCATTTAGGGTACGATCCCCTGTAGTGCTTTACGCACCGTATCTCACACTGCACAAAATGTGGTGTGCAGCGGGAAATATGCTGCTTATTTTCTGATCAGCAGACACACAGGGCTACCCCGCGGCAACTCTGTGTGTTCAGTGAGGTTTGGGGGCGGGGCCAAACATTGGTGTGACTGTGACGGGCAGCCCTTCTTCCAAACCTCTATGAACACACGGAGCTACCGCGGGGTAGCCCTGTGTGCATGGTGATCGGAGAATATTCAGCGTATTTCCCACTGTGCAGCACATTTTGTGCACTTTCAAAAATGTATGCGGAATTATACACTTTGATCCACTTTATGGAAAAAAGTCTCTCATCACTCTGTCTATGGAGTTCCACCTTACTCCGGATTAAACGCTTTAACTCATTGAACAGAGGATTCAACAGTAAAGTAATAAGAGGAATTCACAGACCTGGATCAGTCATTTTAAGTTGATTAAGGGGGTCCTCCCCGAAACGTAGCATCAGGTTCGGCTATGGACGTGGGTGCAATGTCTCCGTGTTCCATGTTCGAAGCGAATCGAAGTTCACGAACCTGAATTCGTTACGAATTTCATGAAAATTCGATTCGTAATGAATGTGAATATCGCCGCGATTCGATTACGCGAATTGCTTCAGTAAACTCCATTTTACAGGGTTCCAGGCTATTGGAGACCTAAGATGGCGGATCCACATGTGAGTACATGGGGTAGGGGATTATGGGAGGGCGGGAAACAGCAGCGGGAATGAAGGTAGACGGGCTGACCCTGAATCACATGTGAGATGCAGCCTATCAGCATTCATTGATCCCTATGATGTCACAGCCCCTATATAATCGGCGGCCATCTTGCCTCTCTTCGTTTCATCCATGCACTCAGATGGAGAGGACGGGACTGTGGGTGTGTGAATAACTCATACCACACCGTTACACTGGAACTGCTAGTCACATCAGCATTAGGGAAAGGCAGGAGTGCAGAGTGCTGTGCTGTTACACTGAGAAGGATCATTGATTGCTAAACCTCCTATTCACGTTATTGAGCATTGCAGCAGAGAGGGGCAGATAGCTGTCAGCTGCCTCATACAGATCTCCAAGCTGCCTGAACTTTCTAATTTTTCTTATCTCCTAATTTTTCAGCCCAATTGAGATTATTTTTTTTGCTCCACAAATCTTCTGCTGCTCAGAATTGTGTGACAGAGTGCAATTTAGGGTTTAATCCCTGGATTTTTTTTTTGTGGTGCTGCACTGATGGGTCCTGCTGCTGTTCAGAAATACGTGATTGTTCAGTGGACTGTAGTGCATTTTTACCATTTTGCACCTGTTAATCTGTCAAGGGGCTGGCTACATGCTGTGCAAGTCCAAACAATAGTATTCACCGGCTGTTTTTTTTTTTTTTTTTTTAAATAGTTTTTTCTGCATATAGTTACGCATATATAACTGCCCTCATCAGTGCATACCGCATAGGTACATCCAAGTATTGTACCATTTAGTACCTGTTAAGCTGTCAAGGTGCTCCAAACCGTCAAAGTCCAAACAATATTAGCCACCGGCTGGTGTTTTACAAAAATACAGATTTTTTTCTGCGTATAGTTAGGCATATTACTGCCCTCATCAGTGCATACCGCATAGGTACATCCAAGTATTGCACCATTTAGTACCTGTTAAGCTGTCAAGGTGCTCCATACCGTCAAAGTCCAAACAATAGCATTCACCGGCTGGTGTATTACAAAAATACAGATTTTTTTTCTGCGTATAGTTAGGCATATTACTGCCCTCATCAGTGCATACCGCATAGGTACATCCAAGGATTGTACAATTTAGTACCTGTTAAGCTGTCAAGGTGCTTCATACCGTCAAAGTCCAAACAATAGCATTCACCGGCTGGTGTTTTACAAAAATACAGAGTTTTTTTCTACATATAGTTACGCTTATTACTGCCCTCATCAGTGCAGACTGCATAGGTATATCCAAGTATTGTACCATCTAGTACCTGTTAATCTGTCAAGGGCCTACATACTGTGAAAGGACAGCCGTAAGTAATCACCTGCTGCTGTTCTAGACAAATACTGTTTAAAGAGTAGTGTAGCGTATTGTAAAACCCTCATAAACGCACTAAGTCTGTCAGGCAGAGAAGTGCCAGGACGTGCACAGAGGAGTGGCAGAGGCCTAAATACTTCAGGCAGAGTTGGCAGCAGACTTGGGGCGAGTGGCAGCAGGAGTCGCAACGAGAGGCCTGAGCTCCCGTTATCAGCCAGCGGTCGTGTCTCCACCAGCAACCCATCTGCCGTCGTCGATTGGTTAACACGCTCATCCACATCATCAAAAGTGACATCTGACACCCCCAGTCAACAGTCGGTGGGTTCATCAGACACAACCCTCAGTTGGCATGGCCCGGGAGCAGTCCCTGTCCTCCCATTGCCTTTGTCCTATGCTGTTCCCTCTCCTAGAGAAGTATCTTATGCTGTGGGTTCAGCTCCACTATTTACTGAGGACGATCTAATAGAGGACAGTCAGCAGCTACTGGACAGCCAAGAAGGGGAGGAGACATGCGCCACTTGCTCCGCTAGGCGGCCAAGTAGCGATGCGGAGAGTGACGTGGGAGGCGGTGTTGCAAGTGTTCAGGGTCCTGAAGCAGACACTGTTGGGGAACCTGAGGAGGACATCAGTGACGTGCACACAACTGTTGATGATGATGAAGCCGATCGCAATTGGGAGCCGGGTGCAGAAGGGGCTTCATCATCATCAGGAGAAGAGAGTTGCAGGTTGCCCTTGAGGCAGCAAGGCGGTAGCACGGTTGGCAGTCAGCGTGGTGGCAGTAGTCGAAATTCTGGAGCCAAACGTGCCCGGGGGAGACCACCTGCTTCGTTGCAGCATACCTTTCCGGGAGGTAGTGGAACAGGGGTTCCTGGAGATGGCGCCAGTAGCAGTCAATTAGTGCGGACTGCGGGTCGGAAAATCAGCTACTCGGCGGTGTGGAAGTTTTTCATAAGGCATCCGGAGGAGGTTCACGTAGCCACATGCAAGATCTGTCGGCAGAAGGTGAAGCGTGGCCAGGGTCCCAATGTCGGCACCACGGCCCTGCGTCAACACATGCTTCGCCACCATAAAGCGGCCTGGGAGAACCGTGGCTCCGATGCAGTGGTCCAGCCTGCTACATCACCCAGTGGCCATCCGCTCCCTCCCTCATCAAGCCAAGGCTCCACCCCCTCAGCCGAAGGGAGCTGTGTGTCAAACCCTCCTTCTGTCGCTCCGGCTTCTCCGCTTTTAGTCAGTCATTCCGCCAACAATCCATCGGCGAAGCCATGTCCAAGAGACAACAGTATGCGCCCACTTATCCAACGACACAGAAGTTGAATGTGCTTCTGTCCAAGTTGCTGGTGTGGCAGTCCCTCCCTTTTCAAGTGGTGGACTCTGCACCTTTCAGAGAATTGATGGCTTGTGCCGAGCCGAGGTGGAGAGTCCCAAGCCGTCATTTCTTTGCGAAGAAGGCATCGTGTCCGCGCTGCAACAAGGAAGTGTGGAACATGCGCCCTGCATGGCACACGTGTTGAATCTGGTTGTCAAGCACTTCCTCAAGTCTTCACCCCATTTGTAAAACATCCTGAAAATGGCAAGGAAACTGTGCATGCACTTCAGCCACTCGTACACTGCCAAGCACACCTTCCTTGAGCTGCAGCGTCAGAACGGTATCCCACAACATAGTCTTATTTGTGACGTTGCCACACGTTGGAATTCCACTCTCCATATGTTGGACAGACTATACGAACAAAGAAAAGCCATCACCGATTTCTTGATGATCCAAGCAGATAGGAGTACTCCCCTGTGTATCTTCAATGTGAACCAGTGGCAGCTCATACGTGACACCTGCTGTTTGCTGAGGCCCTTTGAGGAAGCCACATTATTTGTGAGTCGCCTGGATTACACCATGAACGAAGTAATTCCACTCCTACATTTCCTACAACAAATGATTGAAACCATGGCTGGTAACGGCAATGGAGACATTGCGCCTACATCTCAAGGCTACATGAGCCCTGTGGGGGCTGAACTGGAGGAGGAGGAGGATGAGGGGCAGAGCGGAGCACAGTTTAGGTTGGATGAGATGGCCGGTGTTTCTAGTCATCGGACAGGAGAGGAGGAGCAGGAGCAGCCAGAGGAGCTGGAGGGTTGTGAGGAAGTTGAGAAAGAGAACCCAGACACACCGTGGTAGTATGTAGTGGAGATGGAGGCAGGTAGTCCCTCCGAGTCACTGGTGCAAATGGCACGATGCATGCTCAGTTGCTTGCGTAGTGACCCCCGAATTGTCAAAATTTGTCAGCGGAATGACTTCTGGATCTCCACCTTATTAGACCCTCGCTACCTTCCCAAAATGGAGGCCTTTTTTACACCCACTGAGAGGGAGGACAAACTGACCTACTACAGAGAGATTCTATCGGCCACATGGTCCATCTACTCGCAGGTCTGACTCGGGGGGCCCTCTGCGCTCACCTTCCACTGCCATGGCTGCTGGGGAGGGGAGGGGTGGCAGGAGCAGTACCAGCTCAATCAGCAGCAGCCTGAGTCTACAGTCGCTGATGAGTAGCTTTCTTCACCCGCATAGTGAAGCAACTCATCAGCAGCAGGTAGACTTGGAGCAGGACCTGAACCAGCAGGTGGTGGCATACCTTGATATGGCCATACCAACAACCATTGAAGATCCGCTGGACTTCTGGGCAGCCAAACTCGATTTATGGCCACAACTAGCAGAGTTTGCCCTGGAAAAACTGTCCTGCCCGGCCAGTAGTGTGCCATCAGCGCGGGTGTTGAGTGCGGCCGGGGCCATAGTCACCCCAAGGAGAACTCCTCTGTCCACTAAAAATGTGGAGAGACTGACATTTGTCAAGATGAATCAGGGATGGATCAGCCAGGATTTCCAGCCACCAATACCAAATGCCTCAGAGTAGATTGACCATGCTGCTACACCAGCATTTCCCAATTATGGTTGGTTATGAAACCCTCTTGGGTTATCATTTAGGGTTATGAAACCCTCTTTGGTACTGCAATTGCCTGCTCCTGGCTCATCCTGCGTCTTTCAGAAACTACTTGCCTCCCTGCCCGCAGGCCTTGGGCCTTCAATTTTTGGATGTTTAGCAGTAGCTAAATACATGCTTAATGCAAATTTCAACATTGATCTTTAAATGTAAGGGCTTGGTTATGAAACCCTCTTGTGTCCTGCGATTTCCTGCTCCTGGCTCATCCTGTGTCTTTCAGGAACTACTTGCCTCACTGATGCTTCTGGCCTTGGGCCTTTAATTTTTGGATGTTTAGCAGTAGCTAAATATATGCTTAATGCAAATGTCAACATTGATCTTTAAATGTAAGGGGTTATGAAACCCTCTTGGGTACTGCGAATGCCTGCTCCATACTAATTCTGTGTCTTTCAGGAACTACTTGCCTCCCTGCCCTCAGGCCTTGGGCCTTCAATTTTTGGATGTTTAGCTGTAGCTAAATACATGCTTAATGCAAATTTCAACATTCATCTTTAAATGTAAGGGGGGTTATGAAACCCTCTTGGGTACTGCTAATGACTGCTCCTGACTCATTCTGTGTCTTTCGGGAACTACTTGCCTCCCCGATGCCTCAGGCCTTGGGTCTTCAATTTTTGGATGTTTTGCAGTAGCTAAATACATGCTTAATGCAAATTTCAACATTGATCTTTAAATGTAAGGGGTTGGTTATGAAACCCTCTTGGGTACTGCTCCTGACTGCTCCTGACTCATTTTGTGTCTTTCAGGAAATAATTGCCTCCCTGATGCCTCAGGCCTTGGGCCTTCAATTTTTGGAAGTTTAGCAGCAGCTAATACATGCTTAATGCAAATTTCAACTATGATCTTTAAAGTCTCCGCGCTCTGCTAGGGCCTTCTCCTACCCCGCCGGGGCCGATCCGAGGACCTAACTAAACCATCCAATCTGTAGTAGAGACATGCGGTGTGTACAAAGGGCAGGGACTTAATGAACCCGAGCTTATGACCCACGCTTAGTTGTGATTCTTCTTTCCTGGCAAATAATTGCAATCCCTGATCCCTATCGTGAACAGGGTTCAGCGGGTTACCCGCACCTGTCGGTGAAAGATAGACACACGCTGTTCCGTTCAGTGTAGCGCGCGTGCAGTCCCGGACATCTGAGGGCATAACACACCTGTTATTGCTCGATCTCGCGAGTGATCGGGCAATGTAAGGGGTTATTAAAGCCTCTTGGGTACTGCTGATGCCTACTCCTGACTGCTCCTGTGTCTTTCAGGAACTACTTGACTTCATGATGCTTCTGGGCTTGGGCCTTTAATTTTAGGATTTTTGAAATACATACATACATACATGCTTAATTTAAATTTCAACATTTATGGTGCAATGTATGGGGATATTAAACCCTCTTGGGTAGTGTTTTTTTCAAATTTTCTGATAATTATCACAGTAATAAACTGGAATTTTCCACAATAATAACCATTACACCATTGAACGATTGTTGCGTGGGATTTTTTAAGTAAAATTTTCAAAAAAAATATGCAGAGGGATGAACTCTGCTTCTTTATTTCATAAAAACTTATTTTATAGAAGAATGTCTTTTGGTGGTCCACCGTCCTGCATTATAGAGTCTTCTGGACTCTTGGATATGCGCTTGTTCTTAAACATAGGTACAAAAACCAAAAATGGCCGGTCAGGGCTATGGAGACGTTGCGCCTACATCTTACGGCCACATGAGCCCTGTGGGTGCTTGTGAGATTAGGTCCTTTGTACCCACACGGCGGTGTCCGGGACACAAATTTTGATTTAAATTTAAAATAAAAAAATCCCACATTTCAATGGTCTCCTCATGCTGCAGCCAACTCCAGGCTGTGTCATTCTGGTAATATATAGAGAGCACTCGCTGTCCTAAATTTTCGTTAACATTTTTCATCAAAAATGTTTGTCCTTTTTATTAGGGATTGTGAATCTATGGTGCGTACTCATGCATCAGCCAACTCCAGCCTGTGTCATTCAGGCAATATATGGTTTACTGATGGCACTGCTGGGCCTGGTCTGTGAATTTCAAATTTTCTCATAGGTAGCACCCGTTATCCAAAAGTCTTCTTTTTCTACAATTTCTACAATTGTTGTATTTTTTTGGAGGGATTGTGAAGCCCTAGCCAACTCCAGGCTGTGTCATTCAGGCAATATATGGGTAGCACCCGCTCTCCTAAATATTCTTAAAATTATTTTAAAAATGTTTGTTTTTTCTTTGGGATTCTAAAGCCCTGGTGTGTACTCAATGCTGCTTCCTACTACACTCTTTCAGCCCGTTGGTCCTGCGACAGTGTGCTACTCCACCTCCACATCCTCCACTGTGTCTTAAGCCTCCACTGCCCGGACAAGTCTCAGTGGCCCTTCAGCATATCAGGTGTGCAGGTCACGGCGGTGTCACGTTGTTCTTCACATGGTTTGCCTTGGCGAGAAGTCTTGGAAACAATGGCCGGTCAGGGCAATGGAGACGTTGCGCCTAAATCTCACGGCCACATGAGCCCTGTGGGGGCTTGTTGGATTTGGTCGTTCGTACCCACACGCTAGGGTCTGGGACACGCAAAGGTTGTTTCAAATTTCAAATAAAAAAATGATGGCGCTGCTGGGCCTGGGTCTGGGAATTTCAAATTTTCTCATGGGTAGCACCCGCTATCCAAAATCTTTTTCAAAAATTCTAAAATTGTGGTGTTTTTGGGGGGGATTGTGAAGCCCTGGTGTGAACTCGTGCATCAGCCAACTCCAGGCTCTGTCATTCAGGCAATATATGGATTACTGATGCCGCTGTGGGGCCTGGGTCTGGTAATTTCAAATTTTCTCATGGGTAGCACCCGCTATCCAAAATCTTTTTCAAAAATTTCTAAAATTGTGGTGTTTTTTGTGGGGGATTGTGAAGCCCTAGTGTGTACTCGTGCATCAGCCAACTCCAGGCTGTGTCATTCAGGCAATATATGGGTTACTGATGCTGCTGTGGGGCCTGGGTCTGGGAATTTCAAATTTTCTCATAAGTAGCACCCGCTATCCAAAATCTTTTAAAAACATTTCTAAAATTGTGGTGTTTTTTTTGTTGGGGGGGGGGGGGATTGTGAAGCTCTGGTGTGTACTCGTGCATCAGCCAACTCCAGGCTGTGTCATTCAGGCAATATATGGGTTACTGAAGCCGCTGTGGGGCCTGGGTCTGGGAATTTCATAAGTAGCACCCGCTATCCAAAATCTTTTTCAAAAATTTCTAAAATTGCACTATATGGTCTCCTCATGCTGACAACACCTCCACGCTGTGCCATTCAGCCACTATATGGTCTCCTCATGCTGCCAACACCTCCACACTGTGTCATTCAGTCACTATATGGTCTCCTGACACTGATGCCATCACCAGGCTCTGTCATTGTGCTGCTGTGCGGCAGTGATTCTAAAAGTGATGCCGGTAATCTGCATGTTATTCTGAATAACAGTATTATTTCACTAACCCAGCACACTCCATATGTGTTTTAGAACACAGCAAAGTGTTCTATACCCCCTATAGAGGCTGGATGTAGGGTAGAAATAGCCTTTTTTAATATAGATTTGCCATGAAAAAATTTGTAACGAAACAAACTTTATCGGAAAATTCGGCAAATCCGCCGAATCGAATTTTTGAAAAGTTCGCTCATCTCTAATCTTAATATATGCTGTAATGCAACAAAGAAGAAAATGACTGAACCATGTCTGTGAAATCCTCTTATTACTGTACTGTTAAATCCTCTGTTCAACTAGTTACAGCACATTTTGCACAGCATGAAATACGCAGCGTAAGAGCTATGTGGGATCGTACACTAAAGGTACGTTCACACGTGTGTATTTTTGCTGCAGTTCTGCCGCATATTTTGCTGCCTATTGACATCAATGGTCAGCAAAATCTGCCACAACAATTCTGCAGCAGATCTGCAGCAGAAAATATGCACGTGAACACATCCTCTATGTGCATTAGGGGGTGAGAATAAAATCTAAATATTATGTCTGAGAAATTACTACATGAAAAATCTAGAACTCCGGCAGCTATAGTCTATAAGCACAATGGGGGAGATTTATACAACCTTGTTCAGAGGAAAAGTGGTGCAGTTGCCCATAGCAACCAATCAGATTCCAGCTTTAATACTTTCATTGAAAAAAAATGCCTCTAAAAAATTAAAGGTTGGATCTGATTGGTTGCTATGCACAAATGCTCCACAGTTCCCTTGCACAAGCTTTGATGTATTTCCCTCACACACCTAAGAGTGAAATCCAAGAAATACTCAAGACAGCAAATAGGAGAGAGAATCATTTACAGCTGCAGTGGAGATAGATCTACACTGGTTATTATCCACCAGTATAGATCTGGTGGATAAATTACATCTATTAAAGATGGACAGCAAATAAATAAACCAGTATTCATTCCCATTAAAGGGAAGCCATCATGATTTTAGATACAGATAAATATTACAATGCATGCCTGCAGCAAATATCATAAGACACTTACACAGAATCCCACTAAACAGTAAACTATAGAGCTTAGTTATAAAAACTGCATTTGAGAAGGGGATACATGAAAGTAAATGGGAGCTGCGCTGCAGTACCTCAGTGCCACCACTACACAGTGATTGGAGCCATCTGCTTCTGGTCCCATTTATTGTGTACAGTCCAGAGTTGTGCCAAACAGCTAAACAATGGAGGTGCCAATTATCAGCCCTCTACTAATCAGACAGAGATTGCTTATCCTGAGGATAGGCCATCAATATACAAATCCCAGTATAACAAGTCAGTTTTAACAAGCATCTTTCTTTTTCCAAGTCCTCCCAGCAGGTCCGTCGCTACAGGACAGGCAAATCAAGCAATTGCTTGGGGCCCCGAGCTGGCTGGGGGGCGCCGAGCAGAGCCAGTGCTTGCCTGTACTGTAGCAATGGGGCAATTCCCCCCATCACCAGGGCCGGATTAACAATCGTGCTCTTGGAGCTTGTGCTCCGGGCCCCAGGCAAACAAGAGGGCCCCCAAATGTCTGACATTTTTTTAAAATAAACTCATTTGCAGCTTTGGAGTTCTTCTCACCTCACCACAATCCCGCTCCCCTCACCCCCCACTGCACTTGGTATCTTCCCTCAGCCCTGGACTCTTCTCTCAGCCGTCTGAGCAGGAGGA
Source organism: Hyla sarda (assembly GCF_029499605.1). NCBI lineage: Eukaryota > Metazoa > Chordata > Amphibia > Anura > Hylidae > Hyla > Hyla sarda. Next base: position 147,331,494 of record NC_079192.1, read on the forward strand.
GGGGGGAGGAGAGATCACAGAGCTGTGAGGAGAGGAGACCGCAGAGGCTGTACAACATGGGGCCTGACTATAGTAGGTGTCCCTGCATATATATTATATATATATGTGTGTATAAGCAGGTGTGTGTGGATATATAAGTGTGTGTACATATGTGTTTGTCTATGTACTGTGCCTGTGTGTGTGTTACTACTGTGGATGACTACATGTAAAGTGCATGTGTGTATCTATGTCAGTGTTTCCCAACCAGGATGCCTCCATGTGTTGCAAAACTACAACTCCCAGCATGTACGGACAGCCAAAGGCTGTCTGGGCATGCTGGGAGTTGTAGTTTTGAAACCTCTGTAGGCATCCTGGTTGGGAAACACTGATCTATCTGTGTGTGTAAGATGCATGTATAGTATGTAATGTGTATAGTATGTTGTGTGTGTATGATGCATGTACAGTATGTATTGTGTGCAGTATGTGTGCTGTGTGTATGATGCATGTATCGTATGTAATGTGTACAGTGTGTTGTGTGTGTATGAAGCATGTGCAGTATGTACTGTGTACAGTGTGTTGTGTGTATGATGCATGTACAGTATGTAATGTGTACAGTGTGTGTATGATGCTTGTACAGTGTGTAATGTGTACAGTATGTGTGTGTATATAATGCATGTACAGTATGTAATGTGTGCTGTGTGTGTATAATGCATATACAGTATGTAATGTGTACAGTGTGTGTGTGTGTGTGTATGATGCATGTACAGTACATAATATGTACAGTGTGTTGTGTGTGTATGAAGCATGCGTGTACAGTATGTAATGTGTGCAGTGTTTTGTGTGTGTATATAATGCATGCAGTGGCGGATCCAGGGGGGAGGGGGGGAAACGGGGCAATTGCCCCCCCCCCCCCAGATTAATTTCCCCATTACTTTTAAGGACATCCCTATTAAGGCCATCCCATGCCCCTGTTAGCCCACTGACGTCCCGTGCGTGCGCCCATTGGAAAGCAACGCGGAGGAGCGGAGCAGTGAACAGGACATGCGCTGGCCAGCATGGTAAGTGACCAGCGGCACATCAGCTTCAGTGCTCCAACCACCGCTCCTCCAGTCCCGGTACATACTGCTTTGGTGGCCGGACCAGAGGAGCGGTGGTCGGAGCACTGAAGTAGGGCAGTAATCAGGCATACAGCCTCAAGCCATACACTGTATGGCTGGAGGCTGTATGTCTGTGGGGGAAACATACTACACCTAATGTGGGGGGACTATACTGCATCTAATGTGGGGGAACTATACTGCACCTAATGTGGGGGAACTGTACTTCACCTAATGTGGGGGGAACTGTACTTCACCTAATGTGGGGGAACTGTACTGCACCTAATGTGGGGAACTGTACTGCACCTAATGTGGGGGAACTGTACTGCACCTAATGTGGGGGAACTATACTGCACCTAATGTGGGGGGACTATACTGCACCTAATGTGGGGGGACTATACTGCACCTAATGTGGGGGAACTATAGCCTAATGTGGGGAGAACTATACTGTACCTAATGTGGGGAACTATACTGCACCTAATGTGGGGGAACTATACTGCACCTAATGTGGGGAGAACTATACTGCACCTAATGTGGAGAACTATACTGCACCTAATGTGGGGAACTATACTACACTTAATGTTAGGGGACTATACTGCACCTAATGTGGGGGAACTACAGCCTAATGTGGGGGAACTGTACAGCACCTATTGTGGGGAACTATACTGCCTAATGTGGGGGAACTATACTGCACATAATGTGGGGGACTATACTACACCTAATTTGGGGAGCTATACTGCACCTAATGTGGGGAACTATACTGCACATAATGTGGGGGACTATACTGCACATAATGTGGGGGACTATATTGCACCTAATGTGGGAGAACTATACTGCACCTAATGTGGGGGAACACTGCTTGCCTAATGTGGGGAGAACTCTGCTGCACCTAATGTGGGGGGGGGACTCTGCTGCACCTAATGTGGGGGGAACTCTGCTGCACCTAACATGGGGGGAACTGGGCCGCACCTAATGTGGGGGGAACTGTGCCGCACCTAACGTGGGGGGTACTGTGCCGCACCTAACGTGGGGGGATCTGTGCCGCACCAAACGTGGGGGGAACTGTGCTGCACCTAACATGGGGGGAACTGTGCTGCACCTAACGTGTGGGGAACTGTGCTGCACCTAATGTGGGGGCCTTGTATCGACGTTCGCTCACGTCGCGATCACAGAATTCAAGGGCCGGCGTTACTACATCCTGACGCCAGCCCTAGAGCGTGATGTGCGTGAACATCAGGGGGGGGGGGCCTCCATGTCCATTTTGCTTGGGGCCCCCAAATTCCTTCAAACGGCCCTGCCTCCCAGCAGCTTCCTAGGGCATCTTGACAATGGTCCTGCATGCCGCAGAGCAGTTTGTCAGTGAGGAAAGTATCGTCCCACCAATCAGGAGGTGGGAGTGCTGGGTCAATAACCTGCAGCTCTAGTGCTCACAACTCCCGGCGACAGGACATTGAATCTTGTTCTGTGTTTCCATCTGTGACTGTAACTGAGGTTTTCAGTCGTCACTTGAGTTTGTATTCCAAGTCTTTTTATTGTGCTCTTTATTGTGCCTGTGACCTATACTTTGCTTGTTTCCTGACCATTTCTCTATAAAACACATGTGCGTTTCTTGACAAGAGTTATGCACATTTTTCAAAATTTTGGTTCAGCAGACTCGAGACAAAGTTCGGTTCACAACAACAGATTCTCAGTAAACCAGCTAATAAATACGCCTCAAAGAATGCGTATATCACTGTCTAAGAACTCTAGAGCCCTGTATAACATTGCTAGGCTCACCTAGGGATGTATTTACGTAGTTTTAAAGAGGTTTTAAGACTAAGTTTATGTCAAATTTACTACGACATTCGGTAACCCATGTGTAATGACTCGTCTGTGTTTGACCTGAAGGTTAAACTTTTTTGAGAGTTTTGTTTATCTTGGTTGCTGTGACTACGCCTCTGTGCCTTGGGTGTGGTTTAGTTTGCAGCCAATTAGAATCCTCCGGTTAGGCTGGGTTCACACTACGATTTGTAACTACGGTTCCCGTATACGGCTGGGAGGAGGGGGGCTTAATCGCGGCGCCCGCACTCAGCCGTATTCGGGAACCGTATTTAATGCATGTCTATGAGCCGACCGGAGTGAACCGCAGCCTCCGGTCGGCTGCGTTTTCGGCCGTATGCGGTTTCCCGACCGCAGGCAAAAACGTGATCGACCGCATTTTGCCTACGGTCGGGAAAACGCATACGGCCGAAAAAGCAGCCGACCGGAGGCTGCAGTTCACTCCGGTCAGCTCATAGACATGCATTAAATATGGTTCCCGAATACGGCTGAGTGTGGGCGCCGCAATTAAGCCCCACGCTATCATTACTGCACAGAGAGAGTTCGCTCTGCGCATAATGACGGGCAATACAGGGGCCGGAGCATCGTGACATCATGGCTCCTCCCCTCGTGACATCACGGCCCACCCCCTCAATATAAGTCTATGGGAGGGGGAGTGGCGTTCATCACTCCCCTTGCCATAGACTTGCATTAAGGGGGCGGGCTGTGATGTCATGAGGGGTGGAGCCATGACGTCACGCTGCTCCGTCCCCTGTATCGCCTGTCATTACGCACAAAGCCTTGTGCAAATAGAAAAGAGAACTGATAGCTGGAGGTTGCAAGTATGTAACCGGGATACTGCACTAGTTGCGTGGGGGTGCAGAATACTATTTATGAGACATAATGTTGAAAGTCACGGAAAATAGAAAAAACACAGCACAGCACTCACCCTTACAGCAACGTGTTTTGGTTTATTCGAAGTCCAATAGTACAGGGAATCGTGGGGGGAGGAAAGGAAAGCGGGCTCAGCCGAGCCAGAGTCGCAACGGCTCTGTTTCGCGGCAAAAAAAAACCCTTGGTCACGCCTGCGAACTTGCTCTGTGCAGTAATGATAGCTGGGGTCCCCAGCAGCGATCTGACATGTTATCCCCTATCCTTTGGATAGGGGTTAAGAATTCTAGGGGCGGAGTACCCCTTTAAGGAACCGCTTGACAACCAGATTGAACACATGTGCCATGTTATGGTTTATTTTTATGAGTCAAACCCGTTGGAGCCTGACAAGACCATTTAAGAGATTTTTTAAATGTCAATTAAAGATTTTGAAGAGATTAACAAGTTTAAAGGGGTTATCCAGCACAAGGTGATTTTAGTACGTACCTGGCAGACAGTAATGGGCATGCTTAGAAAGGATCTGCACTTTTCTTGGGCTAAATGGCTATGCTGTGAGATTACCAGAACACTGTGGCTAGCTTTCTCTGAACTTGTATTTCCCGTTTTCAGTTTTCTTGTTTGCCTACAAATCCCATGATACCATTTTCCTCTTTCCCACACGTCAGCTACCCCACCCATTGAAACATAAATGAGCTTCAGCCGCATTGCAAGCTGGAAAAATTCCGAGACAGCAGTCATTTTGTATGCTGTTAAAAATAAATATTGGGATGAAAATCACATAAGAATTGTGAGAAAACCGTCACACACAGGTAAAAACACTATATTATGAACTACACTAACTTTACAACCCCTGTAGCATATGGTCAGATAAAAAAAAATCCTGGAATACCCCTTTAATGTGCCAGCAGCATGAGGAGATCTGTATTGAGGCTCTCTGTAGCCCTTTTTAATAGCGATTCACCACAAATATATTCTGATTGAACCAAATTTTTGGGGAAAATTTGGCGAATCGGCCAATAAATTTTTTTAAGAATTCAACATTCTCTATAAATAATACCCATGAGCAAATTCTAAATGTGAATTCTAAATTTCTGCCAGTTGTCTATTATAGTTGTGGTATGCAAGTACAGCATTTAAAAGCCCCGTAGAGGTCAGAATATCACTGTACAAGACATAAAAATACTCTTGTGAAACCCTTTGGAGTGTATCGATATTACCTTCAGTATGTAACATCCAGGTTCATACCCATGCTTCATCTAACAGCACAAAGGTATAGTGATATAATATGATATTGGAATGCAAAAAATGAAATGTGGGATATTATCCAATATTAATAAGGCACAATATAACAACACATGTAAAGGCTGAAATGTGTCGTCTTCTAGGCTCAACAATAATGTAACTTTAATCCAAGTACTATGTTAGTTTTCATGCACTGAGCATATTTATCAATAGGGTGCATTTTGCAACAAGCTCCCAGAAATACCTTGTCTATATCCAGGGAATGTATTGTATTGTTTTTGTGGAACAGCAAGCATACAATTCCAATAGGCTATTGTTACCATTCTACATAGGCAGATCTATTTTTACTAGAGCACATCGGCATATGCTTATTGAGTAAATATTGCCATTGTTTCATATTTGGTGCTGTTCCAAATGCTTTGTTTTCTCAGTCTTATTGGAGTGTAGATGTGACAATGATGGCAGTAGTGGTAGACTTGATTCTTATGTTGTTTTTACATTGTCCTATATTGTGATCTTACTTAGTGTTATTACTTATTTTTTAGGTAGACGATTAAGTTTCATACACAGCATTTTTCTTTCTAATGGAAAAAGCACCACTGCAGTTTTTGATGCAGTTTTGTGTATTGGCCAAGTGTATTGGCTATAAACTAATGGATAATTTTCATGCAGAATTCAGTGCAGAAATTCAGCCATGCGAAACCGTTAGGGTCTGAACATTCAGTAAATAAAGGGGTAACAACCCCCTTGCCAAACATACCATAACAAGTGTGGTAGGAATACACTAGGAGCTATGGGGGAAAAACATCGAAAGGGCAACAGGATTCTCCTAGTAATTACCATCAGAAAGGAAAGAGTAGGGAGTCATTTGAGATCATTGGGCTGATGCCTGGGTGAGGGGGGGAGGGGGGAAGGCAAAAAAGTAGGCTAAAGAGGAGACGGAGTAGAACAGAAAAAAGGAAGGTGAAGGAATCAGGAGAGAAAAACAGATCAGGCGGCAAGGCTGATAGATTCACAACGGGTTACAAGCCTGAGAAAAGCAAGGAAGGGGATAGGTGTGGAGGGCAGTCCCTAGGGTATATGTAAGGTCCTTTAATTGATGGAGAATAGGAAGGTCGTCCATGGACTCCACACCCTCACATGTCTATCCAACTGGTTTCTGGAGCCTGCGATCAGTTCCTCCATTCTATGTAGATGGGTAAATTCCTGGAGCCAAGAGGAGAAGGAGGTTGAGGAGGTTGATTTCCAAAGTCTTGGAATGACAGACCTGGCGGCCAAGAGCATGAATCTAAGTAGGCGCATCTGCCATTTCGGTAGGGAAGGGGGGAGGATGGATAGCAATAGGACAGCAGGATCTTTATCCAAACATATGGATGTCATTCAATGTATGAAGTCTAGAACCTGGGACCAGAAAGGAGTCAACAATGGGCATTGCAAACAGATATGGCACATGGTCCCAGCAGTTTCTTCACATCTCCAACAGATGTCGGGAACTCCAGGGTAAAATTTAAATAAGAGGGAGGGAACCCTGTATCACCTTATCAGAACTTTATAGTTTGTTTCATGAGCTTTGCATGAAATGGACGTTTTGTGGTTCACAGCTTTTTCCCATTGCACATCCGAGAATACTCTGCCCGGCTCTTTCTCCCAACCATTATGGATGGGCAATGAGTCAGCAAGATAGGTGTCGAGAAGCAGGGCATAGAGTGTGCTAATCAGACAATGCACTTGTGACTCGGACAGGCAAAATTTCTGAAATGGTGAGAGGGGACGATGCAAGTCAAGGGAGTCCTGGACAGTTAGGTAATAGTGTCTGAGCTGGAGGTTTTGAAAAGAGTGGGACAAAACTGCTGGGGGAGATGTGATCATTTCCTTGAGTGGTTTCAAGCCCGTCGAAGACAGGAATCCGGCGAAAAGGGCTCCTTTCACTCTAGATATTGCTGAGGGGAAGTCCGGGTTACCCATCACCGGGGTTAGAGAACTGGTAGGGGTGAGTAATGGGACCTAAGTCAGAAGGAAGCACCGTGTATGGACAATGGACGCAGTTATCGGGGCAGATTGGAGAGATGGGCATATGGCAGGGAAGATTTCGGGAGCCACAGCACCGTTCTGGGATCTAAGTGGGTGGAGTCACGTTCCAGAGCAATCCATTGTTTTGTGTGAGTGTCTGCCTTACAATCAAGTACCCTAGATAGTACCGCAGCCAGATAGTATAATCGTCAATCAGGCATGCTCAAACCTCCCTCCGCCTTACGTCTAGCTAGAATGCGTCGGGCGAACCTTAGGTGTTTGCCCACCCAGACAAAACCAGAAAGGAGTGCAGAGAGACCCCCAAATAATGCTCTCATCGGGCAAAAGGGTATGCCGGAAAAAATATATTAGGAGAAGTGGGAGCACATTCATCTTTAAAATATGAATGCATCCTATCCATGAGAAATCCCTGCGCTCCCATCTGGCCAATTCTGTTTTAATGGTGCTCAATAATGGGGGAAAGTTCAGGCTGAAAGAATCCTTCAAGTTGGTAGGGACCTGCAACCCCAGATATTTATGTGAACCAGTACACCATCTTAAAGGGGTTCTCCAGTGCTTACACATCTTATCCCCTATCCAAAGGATAGGGGATAAGATGCCTGATCACGGGAGTCCCGCAGCTGGGGACGCCCGTGATCATGCACGCGGCACCCCGTTTGTAATCAGTCCCCGGAGCGTGTTCGCTCTGGGTCTGATTACGGGTGACAACAGGGCCGGAGGCGTGTGACGTCACGCCTCAGCCCCCGTGTGACGTCACGCTCCGCTCCTACGGGTGAAGTTCAGGGTGGTTTTTTAGCATGTTGGCAACAGCTTCTGGGCTAGGAAGCATGGCGATCACAGCTTTTTCATGTGACAGAGCCTCGGTAGTCGGAGAGTGGTGTGGAGAGGAATGTCTGGTGAGCGGCATTGGCCGGCTTCGAGGGGGGAGGGCATCATAGGAACTCCCCATTACTTCAGAAGGAGAACGGATAGTCCAGGCTCCAATTGCATGTTTGGCCTTCAATGGTGTCTTAAATAACTTTTTTTCCGTTGGTAGGTTGGCATCCCAATATTCTGGTACATCGCTGTTGTCAGAGGAGTCATTGCTAGAAACAGGCATCTGAGTCCATATATTGAGTAGGATAAGTTACAGTGGGACGTGAGGGGTAAAGTGAAGAACCATATGGTGCTGGCAGTCAAGACTCAGGTCCAAGAGAAAAAGGATCATTGTATAATGCTTGAGTGCTCATTCCTGCATTCTGAGGAGAGGTGTGCCAGGGCTTGTGGGCAAGTGGCTGTGATGCATCAGACTGTGGAGCAGATGGTGAGTGTTCTGGTGGTTGTATTGGTTGCTGAGAGCAGCGGGGAGGATGGGGCAGTCATTGCAGAGAGCTGAAAACTGTGAGGCTGCAGCACTCCAGAAGCCCAGGGCAGGGGAGCTGTCAGTTGTCCTGAGGTGTTCACACTCCATGTAGGCCGCAGCGGGGGGATGTCGTCCCAGTCAGGGCTTACCTCCGGTCCTTCTGGGTCGGCTGGGATCGCAGCGGCCAGTGAATCTCTAGTGCCAGCGAATATTCGCGAATATAGCACTTCCAGCTTGTGTGGTGTAAAGAAGGCTCTAATACTACTGTGTGAGACTGGCGTGCGAATTTTCGCGTATGCGAAAATAAAATGCAAATATTACGAATATGCGAATTTAGCGAATATATGACGAATATTCGTCCATATATTCACGAATATTCGTGAATTCGAATATGGCCTATGCCGCTCAACACTAGTGCAGATGGCATCTTCGCATCCCGCACGCGTTTGCATCCTGCGCGGGCATTAGGAGGAGAGTTACATAGTTACATAGTTACATAGTTAGTACGGTCGAAAAAAGACATATGTCCATCAAGTTCAACCAGGGAATTAAGGGGTAGGGGTGTGGCGCAATATTGGGAAAGGGATGGGATTTTATATTTCTTCATAAGCATTAATGTTATTTTGTTCCAGGAATGTATCTAATCCTGTTTTAAAGCTGTTAATTGTTCCTGCTGTGACCAGTTCCTGAGGTAGACCGTTCCATAAATTCACAGTCCTCACGGTAAAGAAGGCCCCTTGAGACTAAACTTTTTCTTCTCCAGACGGAGGGAGTGCCCCCTCGTCCTTTGGGGGGGTTTAACCTGGAACAGTTTTTCTCCATATTTTTTGTATGGGCCATTAATATACTTATATACGTTTATCATATCCCCCCTTAAACGTCTCTTCTCAAGACTAAACAATTGTAACTCCTTTTATCGCTCCTCATAGCTAAGATGTTCCATGCCCCATATTAGTTTAGTCTCTGCACCCTTTCCAACTCCGCAGTGTCCCTTTTATGGACAGGTGCCCAAAACTGAACAGCATATTCCAGGTGAGGCCGTACCAATGCTTTATAAAGGGGGAGTATTATGTCCCTGTCCCTTGAGTCCATGCCTCTTTTTATACATGACAATATCCTGCCGGCTTTGGAAGCAGCAGCCTGACATTGCATGCTATTCTGTAGTCTGTGATCTACAAGTACACCCAGATCCTTCTCTACCAGTGACTCTGCCAGTTTAATCCCCACTAAGACATCCGACGCATGCAGGTTATTAGTACCCAGATGCATAATTTTACATTTATCCACATTGAACCTCATTTGCCAAGTGGATGCCCAGACACTTAGTCTATCCAAGTCATCTTGTAACTTATGCACATCCTCTATAGACTGTACCGTGCTACAAAGCTTGGTGTCATCTGCAAAGATAGAAACAGAGCTGTTAATACCATCCTCTATATCATTGATAAATAAATTAAACAACAGCGGGCCCAGTACTGAACCTTGGGGTACACCACTAATAACCGGGGACCAATCAGAGTACGAATCATTGACCACCACTCTCTGGGTACGATCCATGAGCCAGTGTTCAATCCAGTTACAAACTAAAATTTCCAAACACAAAGACCTTAACTTACCTGTCAGACGTCTATGAGGGACAGTATCAAATGCTTTAGCAAAATCCAGAAACACTATATCCACAGCCATTCCTCTGTCAAGGCTTCTACTCACCTCTAGTGTTGAGCGGCATAGGCCATATTCGAATTAGCGAATATTCACGAATATATGGACGAATATTCGTTATATATTCGCGAATATTCGCATATTCGTAATATTCTCGTTTTATTTTCGCATAAGCGAAAATTCGCAAATGCGAAAATTAACATGCGAAAATGTGCATATACAAAATTAGTATAAGCAAAAATTCGCATATACGAAAATTAGCATATGCTAATTTTTGCATATGCGAACATTAGCATATGCTCATTTTCGCATATGCGAAAATGCGCGCACCAGTCTCACACGGTAGTATTAGCCTTCTTTACACCACACAAGCTGGAAGCAGAGAGGGATGATCACTGTGATGTGTACTGTGAAAAATAAAAAAAATAAAAAAAATAAATAAATAATATTCGTAATTACGAATATATAGTGCTATATTCGCGAATATTTGCGAATTCGCGAATATGCGATATTCGCGAATAAAATTTGCATTGCGAATATTCGCGAGCAACACTACTCACCTCTTCATAAAAGCAAATTAGATTGGTTTGACAACTTCTATCCTTAGTAAACCCATGCTGGCTATCACTTATAATACAATTATCCCCTATGTATTCCTGTATGTAATCCCTTATAAGTTCTTCAAACTATTTACCCACAATGCACGTTAAACTTACCGGTCTATAGTTTCCTGGGGAAGACCTAGAGCCCTTTTTGAAGATTGGCACCACATTCGCCCTGCGCCAGTCCCTTGGCACAATACCAGACACCAGAGAATCTCTAAATATCATGAACAAGGGTACAGATATTACTGAACTTACCTCTCTAAGAACTCTTGGGTGCAATCCATCCGGCCCTGGAGATTTGCTTACATTTATAGTACTTAACTTACCTTGTACCATCTCTACATTAAGCCAGTTCAGTACAATATATGATGTGTTACCAGCACTGACCTGGCCAATGTCAGCTCCTTCTTCCCTAGTATATACAGAACTAAAGAACCCATTCAGTAGCTCCGTTTTCTCTTAATCGCCTGTGACAACCTCCCCATTATCATTATTAAGGGGTCCTACATGCTCTGTCCTTGTTTTTTTTGCATTTATATATCTAAAAAAATATTTAGGATTAGTTTTGCTTTCTTTGGCCACCTGTCTCTCGTTTTAAATTTTTGCTGTTTTTATTACATTTTTACAGATTTTATTAAGCTCTTTGTACTGTTTAAATGTTATCGCTGACCCATCAGATTTGTATTTTTTGAAGGCTATTTTTTTGTTGTTTATTGCTCTTTTAACATCATTTGTCAGCCATGTAGGATTTAGTTTTAATCGTTTATATTTGTTCCCCTTTGGTATATATTTAGCTGTATAGTTATTTAGAGTTGATTTAAAGATGTCCCATTTACCTTCTGTATCAGTATTTGACAACACCTCCCCCCAGTCTATATCCTGTAGTGCAGATCTCAGCCCAGGGAAGTTTGCCTTTTTAAAGTTATATGTTTTTGCATTCCCCGCCTGTCTTTGCTTTCTACATTTTAAGTCAAAAGTAACTATATTGTGGTCGCTATTACCAAGGTTTTCCAGCACAGTTACATTACCAACCAGCTCTGCGTTGTTGGAAATGATCAGATCCAACAAGGCATCACTTCTAAACTAGGTGAGTGGGGGGAGGATAATAAAGCAAAGAAAGCAGACAGTGGGATGGATAGGTTAGAGAGGGGTCAGGACATAATGGCGGGTGGAGAGGAGTCCTGTGGGGGGAGGTTAAGAGCAGTGGATAAGGAGATTCATGCGTTACAAACCAGCTGTAAAAATAAATGTAGCCCGAAAAATTGTAATCCCAATAATTCAAAAAATTCCATTAGCCCCAATAACTCAATAACTACAATAAGCCCCATTAACTCAAAAAATACCGTTAGCCCCAATAACTTAAATAACAACGTTAGACGCAATAACGCAAAAAATCCCATTAGCCCCAATAACTTAAATAATGTTAGACCCAATAACTCAAAAAATCCCATTAGCCCCAATAACTTAAATAGTACAATTAGCCCTTATAACTCAAAAAATGACATTAACCCCAATAACTCTGAAAATCCCATTAGTGAGACTATATGTGTAAAACTTAATGGAAATGTAAAGTGTATGTTCACAAATGCCAGAAGCCTAGCAAATAAAATGGGGGAGCTTGAGGCCTTGATACTGGAGGAACATATTGATATAGTTGGGGTCACTGAGACATGGCTGGACTCCTCGCATGACTGGGCCGTTAATCTGCAGGGGTTTACATTGTTTTGCAAGGATAGAATGAACAGAAAAGGTGGTGGAGTCTGTCTGTATGTAAGAAGTGGTATGAAAGTCAATGTGAACGATGCCATAGTGTGTGATGATTCTGAGGAGGTGGAATCACTGTGGGTAGAATTACAAAACGAGGGAAATACTGAAAAAATAATATTTGGTGTAATCTACAGACCCCCTAATATCACTGAAGAGATAGAAGGTCGGCTGTATAAACAAATAGAGAGGGCCGCCCGGGCAGGTACAGTGGTAATAATGGGAGATTTTAACTATCCAGATATAGATTGGGGCCGGGGGTTGGCTAAAACTACAAAGGGGAGAAAATTCCTAAATTTATTGCAGGATAATTTTATGGGCCAGTTTGTGGAGGACCCAACAAGAAGTGATGCCTTGTTGGATCTGATCATTTCCAACAACGCAGAGCTGGTTGGTAATGTAACTGTGAGGGAAAACCTTGGTAATAGCGACCACAATATAGTTACTTTTGACTTAAAATGTAGAAAACAAAGACAGACGGGGAAAGAAAAAACATATAACTTTAAAAAGGCAAACTTCCCTGGGTTGAGGGCTGCACTACAGGACATAGACTGGGGGGAGGTGTTCTCAAATACTGATACAGAAGGTAAATGGGACATCTTTAAATCAACTCTAAATAACTATACAGCTAAATATATACCAAAGGGGAACAAATATAAACGATTAAAACTAAATCCTACATGGCTGACAAATGAGGTTAAAAGAGCAATAAACAACAAAAAAATAGCCTTCAAAAAATACAAATCTGATGGGTCAGCTATAACATTTAAACAGTACAAGGAGCTTAATAAAATCTGTAAAAATGTAATAAAAACAGCAAAAATTCAAAATGAGAGACAGGTGGCCGAAGAAAGCAAAACTAATCCTAAATATTTTTTTTAGATGTATAAATACAAAAAAACCAAGGACAGAGCATGTAGGACCCCTTAATAATGATAATGGGGAGGTTGTCACGGGCGATCAAGAGAAGGCGGAGCTACTGAATGGGTTCTTTAGTTCTGTATATACTATGGAAGAAGGAGCTGACATTGGCCAGGTCAGTGCTGGTAACACATCATATAATGTATTGAACTGGCTTAATGTAGAGATGGTACAAGGTAAGTTAAGTAAAGTAAATGTAAGCAAATCTCCAGGGCCGGATGGACTACACCCAAGAGTTCTTAGAGAGGTAAGTTCAGTAATATCTGTACCCTTGTTCATGATATTTAGAGATTCTCTGGTGTCTGGTATTGTGCCAAGGGACTGGCGCAAGGCTAATGTGGTACCAATCTTTAAGAAGGGCTCTAGGTCTTCGCCAGGCAAGTATAGACCGGTAAGTCTAACGTGCATTGTGGGTAAATTGTTTGAAGGACTTATAAGGGATTACATACAGGAATACATAGGGGATAATAGTATTATAAGTGATAGCCAGCATGGGTTTACTAAGGATAGAAGTTGTCAAACCAATCTAATTTGCTTTTATGAAGAGGTGAGTAGAAGCCTTCACAGAGGAATGGCTGTGGATATAGTGTTTCTGGATTTTGCCAAAGCGTTTGATACTGTCCCTCACAGACATCTGACAGGTAAGTTAAGGTCCTTGGGCTTGGAAACTTTAGTTTGTAACTGGATTGAACACTGGCTCATGGATCGTACCCAGAGAGTGGTGGTAAATGATTCGTACTCTGATTGGTCCCCGGTTACTAGTGGTGTACCCCAAGGTTCAGTACTGGGCCCGCTGCTGTTTAATTTATTTATCAATGATATAGAGGATGGTATTAACAGCTCTGTTTCTATCTTTGCAGATGACACCAAGCTTTCTAGCACGGTACAGTCTATAGAGGATGTGCATAAGTTACAAGATGACTTGGATAGACTAAGTGTCTGGGCATCCACTTGGCAAATGAGGTTCAATGTGGATAAATGTAAAGTTATGCATCTGGGTACTAATAACCTGCATGCGTCGTATGTCTTAGGGGGGATTAAACTGGCAGAGTCACTGGTAGAGAAGGATCTGGGTGTACTTGTAGATCACAGACTACAGAATAGCATGCAATGTCAGGCTGCTGCTTCCAAAGCCAGCAGGATATTGTCATGTATCAAAAGAGGCATGGACTCAAGGGACAGGGACATAATACTCCCCCTTTATAAAGCATTGGTACGGCCTCACCTGGAATATGCTGTTCAGTTTTGGTCGCCTGTTCATAAAAGGGACACTGCAGAGTTGGAAAGGGTGCAGAGACGCGCGACTAAACTAATATGGGGCATGGAACATCTTAGCTATGAGGAGCGATTAAAGGAGTTACAATTGTTTAGTCTTGAGAAGAGACGTTTAAGGGGGGATATGATAAACGTATATTAATGGCCCATACAAAAAATATGGAGAAAAACTGTTCCAGGTTAAACCCCCCCAAAGGACGAGGGGGCACTCCCTCCGTCTGGAGAAGAAAAGGTTTAGTCTAAAGGGGCGGCACGCCTTCTTTACCGTGAGGACTGTGAATTTATGGAACGGTCTACCTCAGGAACTGGTCACAGCAGGAACAATTAACAGCTTTAAAACAGGGTTAGATACATTCCTGGAACAAAATAACATTAAAGCTTATGCAGAATTTTAAAACTACATCCCTTTCCCTTATCCCTTTACATCCTTCCCTTCAATCCCCTGGTTGGACTTGATGGACGTATGTCTTTTTTCAACCATACTAACTATGTAACTATGTAACTATGTAACTTCTTGTTGGGTCCTCCACAAACTGGCCCATAAAATTATCCTGCAATAAATTTAGGAATTGACGCCCCTTTGTAGTTTTAGCCAACCCCGGACCCCAATCTATATCTGGATAGTTAAAATCTCCCATTATTACCACTGTACCTGCCCGGGCAGCCCTCTCTATTTATTTATGAAGCCGAACTTTTATCTCTTCAGTGATATTAGGGGGTCTGTAGATTACCCCAAATATTATTTTTTCAGTATTTCCCTCCTTTTGTAATTCTACCCACAGTGATTCCACCTCCTCAAAATCATCACACACTATGGCATCGTTCACACTGACTTTCATACCACTTCTTACATACAGACAGACTCCACCACCTTTTCTGTTCATTCTATCCTTGCGAAACAATGTAAACCCCTGCAGATTGACAGCCCAGTCATGCGAGGAGTCCAGCCATGTCTCAGTGACCCCAACTATATTAATATGTTCCTCCAGTATCAAGGCCTCAAGCTCCCCCATTTTATTTGCTAGGCTTCTGGCATTTGTGAACATACACTTTACATTTCCATCCTTTATGTTATTGGGGTTAATGGGATTCAAGGGTGTAAGTTTTATTTTCCTATGAAGCCTATTCCTATTAACTATTCTAACCCCTCCCTCCGCTCCACCCCCAGGTACATTTATAATTCCCACCTCTCTATCTACACTATCTTCCCCCTCTTTGCTGTAGGTTCTCTCCCCCCAAGTGCCTAGTTTAAACACTCCTCCACCCTTCTAGCCATCTTCTCCCCAAGCAAAGCTGCACCCTCCCCATGAGTCACGCGGCATCTCTGGCTGTAGGGAGAGCTCGGCCCCCGCATTTCATATCTGTGGCCGGAAAAAGGTGGTAATGGACTGGGAGAGCTCCTGGTGGTCCAGTGGGGCCCCTTCTTGCTTTTTGTTTTTGTTTCTGCCCCCATAATGGCAAAAAGTCTCCTATTTCAGATGGCTCTGACAGGAGCACTGGTCAAGTGTGCACAGTCTCCAGCCCTCTGAAGCTACAGATTAGATTTATGCTGCAGATTTCAGTGTAAACTAATTGACTGAATACAGCTTTAAATCCTCCCATATCATGCATCTTTTATAAGAAGCCATAGAAAGTAAATAAAGTTGAAGGTTCTAAATTGTATATTTTACGCTACTCCAGTGGAAACCTTTTTTTTTTTTTTTTTTTTTTCAAATCAACTGGCTCCAGAAAGTTAAACAGATTTGTAAATTATTTCTATTAAAAAATCTTCATTCTTCCAGTACTTATCAGCTGCTGTGTACTATAGAGGAAGTTCGGTTGTTCTTTTCTGTCTGACCACAGTGCTCTCTGCTGACACCTCTGTTCATGTCAAGAACTGTCCAGAGTAAAATCAAATCCCCATTGCAATCCTCTCCTGCTCTGGACAGTTCCACTTCCTGACATGGACAGAGGTGTCAGCAGAGAGCACTGTGGTCAGACAAAAAAGAATAACTCAACTTCCTCTGTAGTATACAGCAGGTGATAAGTACAGGAAGGATTAATATTTTTAAATAGAAGTAATTTACAAATCTGTTTAACTTTCTGGAGCCAGTCCATATGGAAAAGAAAATTCCACTGGCGTACCTCTTTAACAATATATATATATATATATATATATATATATATATCTCAATGGCCCTTATTTACTAAGAGTAGAGTGTAGGTTTCAGGTTTCTTTGTGGGTTTTAATTCCCTACAATTTATTTTCCACGGTATTTACTAAGGTTTCCCTAAATTTTTTACTTTCCCAACATTTTGCTTTTTTTTTACACATGCTCTGATCTGTCTGGTTTTCCTCAGCTCAAATCCACCACATTTTATGTGGAAACCTTAGTAAATATGTTGGGTTTTTGTGACAATGTCGGGAACACGCCCCTTTTCGGAGGCAACACCCCATTTTTTCCAGCGGCCACGCCCCTTTTGGGGGTTTCAAAGCAAAATGGAGAGTTAGTTGGGGTTTTTTCAATTCTGTCGCAAATTCTGGCGCACAATCTGGCACAGACAGAATTTTTGGCACAATGCGACAGAATCTGGTGCACAACCTGACAAAACATGTCGGGTTTGCAATAGTAAATGAGGGCCATTGTGTGTGTGTATGTGCATGTGTGTATGTATGTGTGTGTATGTCCCAGCATCACGTCCAAACGGTTAAAGATATTTACATGAAACTTGGCACACATGTTACTTATATGTCAACAACAAACATAGGATAGGTAATTTAACCATTACTCACCCCCATTTGCCAGGGTCGGGGTTATTGTTTAAAGTCCCATACAAGTCTATGGGAAATATATGTTACTGCATAACTGCCAAACAACTGGAGATATTTCGATAATACTTGGTCACATGTTACTTATATGTCCACTTAAAATATAGGATAGTTAATTTAACCCTTAAAGGGGTACTTCGGCGCCAAGACATCTTATCTCCTATCCAAAGAACAGGGGATAAGATGCCTGATCGCGGGGGTCCCGCCGCTGGAGACCCCCGTGATCTTTCACCCCAGTAGAATCAGTTCCTGGAGCGTGTTCGCTACGGGTCTGATTACTGGCGATCATGGGGACGGAGCATTGTGACATCACGGCTCCGCCCTGTTTGACGTCACGCTCCGCCCCCTCAGTGCAAGGCTATGGGAGGGGGCATGACAGCTGTAATCAGACCCGGAGCGAACCAGTTGCGTGCAAGATCATGGGGGTCCCCAGTGGCAGACCCCCGCGATCAGGCATCTTATCCCCTATCCTTTGGATAGGGGATAAGATGTCTTAGTGCCGGAGTTCCCCTTTAACTACCACCATTTTTGAGGGTCAGGGTTTTTGTTTAAAGTCCCATGCAAATCAATGGGAAATGTATGTTCCCACATAACTTCCACACGGCTGGAGACATTTCAATACCTGGTACACATAGTACAGGTCGGGATATGAGGTCGGAATAGGAGGTCAGGATAGGAGGTCGAGACAGGAGGATGGGATAGAAGGTTGGGATAGGAGGTCGAGATAGCAGGATGGGATAGGAGGACAGGATAGGAGGATGGGATAGGAGTTCGGGATAGGAGGTCGGGATAGGAGGTCGAGATAGGAGGATGGGATAGGAGAACGGGATATGCGGTTGGGATATGACAACAATATATGAGGACGGGATATGAAGTCAGAAGCTTCCTCTGTTGATTTTCCTCCACAACAAGGATTAGGAAGGAAAAACCGGCCAACACCGGGTACTCAACTAGTATGTTAAAAAATATGACCATGTTAGGGCATGAATCGTAATTCCAAAATGAACAATACAAAATGTTAATGCTAAATGCTAAAATGTTACATGACATGGAAACCTCTCAGTGTTTTTAGATTATTTCAGATTATAAAAAGGTAAAGGCAGTACAGTTCACTTTCTGTACAATGAATTACTGCAAAAAACATATACCACAAGGTTTTTTTTTCTTTTTTTTCATTGAGTCCAGTGATGTGTACTTATGACATGAAGAAAATACTCAGTATGAACCTCGCCTTAAAATAAAGCATGTGTGCATGAACGCTTAGAAAACCAACAATTTATAGATAAAATGTTGTATATTTAAAAGGCTTCTCTGGGACATTGTAGATGATTCTCATATTGTAAAGATGGGCTCATTTGCAGAATGTGTAGACGTGGGGGGGGGGAGGATATTCAAAGACTTATGTAATCAGTGTTGTTTTATTAGCTCCACTAATAGTGTTATTAATGGTGGATGTTCAGAAGCGGGGCATGGCTTTTGAAAATTTTACGCACTTTGTCCCACGCTCACAACAACAACGACAAAATATAGCACATCATTAATACCAGATCACAGATTAAAAACGTCTTTTAAAATTCCCCCCATCAGTTTCCTGAGCCCTTTTTCACAATTCTGACCACCGTCGCTTTACGAATTATTATCGCAAAAACGCTTTTACCGAATATTCTGATTCTGAGATTGTTTTTTCGTGACATATTCTACTTTATTTTGGTGGTAAATTTTCGGCGTTACTTGCATCCTTTTTTGGTGAAAAATCCCAAAATGTCATGAAAAGTTTGAAAATTTTGCATTTTTCTAACTTTGAAGCTCTCTGCTTGTAAGGAAAATGGATATTCACAATAAATTTTATTTTTATTCACAAAAACAATATGTCCACTTTATGTTGGCATCATAAAATGGACATATTTTTGCTTTTTGAAAAAATTAGAGGGCTTCAAAGTAGAGCAGGATTTTCAAAAAATTCATGAAAATTGCTAAATCTGAAGGGACAGATGTTACAGAACTACAACTCCCAGCATGCCTGGGCAGTCGAGGCATGCTGAGAGTTGTAGTTTGGCAACATCTGGAGGGCTACCGTTTGGGCACCACTGTAACAGTGGTCTCCAAACTGTGACCCTCCAGATGTTGCAAAACTACAACTCCCAGCATGCCCAGACAGCCTTTGGCTGTCTGGGCATGCTGGGAGTTGCAGTTTGGCCTTCCTAGTGGTTGCCACAGTAAAGATCACTTTACTTTCACTTTCAATTCCCTCCCCCACCACCACCTGTAGTTTCCCTACCTGACCCAGGATCCAGCAGTCTCGAGCAACGATCGGGGATCTCCAGGCATCTTCTCCTGCAGGTACCGGCCTCCATCTTCTTCCCACGATCCCCTCGACATCCAGGGGTGGGCAGAACGGGGGGTTGCCATGGCAACCCACTGTCCTGCTCTGCCATTGGTCAGAATCAGTTCTGACCAATGGCAGGGGATAGGAGGAGATTGCAGCTCTGCAACCTCACTCCTAGCCTTCAAGATGATCGGGGCTGTCCCTGACAGCTCCGATCATCGCTATTTTCCGGGTGATCGGGTCACCAGAGACCCGATCAGCCCGGAATAGCAGAAAATCGCAATGCGATTTTCTGCGATCGCCGACATAGGGGGGATTCTCAGGACCCCCCTGGGCGATGTGCTGGGTGCCTGCTGAATGATTTCAGCAGGCATTCCGGTCCGGTCCCCAACCAGCTAGCGGCGGGGAGTGGAATTCCCACGGGCATATGCATACGCCCCACGTACTTAAGGACTCGGGATGCAGGGCGTATGCATACACCCGGCATCCTGAACAGGTTAAAAATGTGAAAATGTGTGAGAGTTAATTTCTCTGTCACTTTAGTTTTTTTTTTTGTGTCAAAATTGACAAATTTGGTGCCAAAAATGTTGTTGATTTTTTTTTTTGCCACCATTGCCGCCAGATTGAATTTCTTTGAATCAAAGAAATGGTGATTTTGGTGCCAAATTGTAGATCCCAGAAAATTCTGGCGGAAGCATCTCATGTCTGGATGAACATCTAACTGTGTGGATAAAACATGTCCAGGGGTTAAATATAAGTGCAGGTGCAGTGACCGTGAATAAAAAAAAAATACCGTATTTATCGGCGTATAACACGCCCATTTTAACAGGGAAATTTAAGTAAAAAAAATAAAATGTAAAATAAATGACTTGGATTTAATGCCACATCATCTCCCCAACTTTGTTTTCTTCTGCACCTCAGTTTGGTCCTGTGCCACATCATTCCTTCCCTTTTATCCGTCCCTGTGCCACATTTACCCCTCTCATCACCACCCCCCCATGTCTCATCATCCCCCCATGTCTCATAATTCCCCCCTGTCATAAACCACCACTAGCCATACAGACATTAAACCTTTAGTGCCTCCCCCCACCATCATTTCCCCCTGTCTCATTATCCCTCACCCTTTCTCATTATGTCCCCCATCATTCCCCCCTCATCATTTCCCCCTGTCTCATCATTCCACACCCTGTCTCATCATGTCCCCCATCATTCCCCCCTCATCATCCCCCCACCCTGTCTCATCATTTCCCCCTGTCATCGACCACCACTAGACATACAGACATTAAGCATTTAGTGCCTCCCCCCACCATCATTTCCCCCTGTCTCATCATCCCCCACCCTGTCTCATCATGTCCCCCATCATTATCCCCTCATCATTTCCCCCTGTCTCATCATCCCCCACCCTGTGTCATCATGTCCCCCATCATTCCCCCTGTCTCATTATCCCCCCACCCTGTCTCATCATGTCCCCCATCATCATCCCCCCACCCTGTCTCATCATGTCCCCCATCATTCCCCCTGTCTCATCATCCCCCCACCCTGTCTCATCATGTCCCCCCATCATTCCCCCTCATCATCCCCCCACCATGTCTCATCATGTCCCCCATCATTCCCCCCTCATCATCCCCCCACCCTGTCTCATCATGTCCCCCATCATTCCCCCTGTCTCATCATCCCCCCACCCTGTCTCATCATGTCCCCCATCATTCCCCCCTCATCATCCACCACCCTGTCTCATCATGTCCCCCATCATTCCCCCCTCATCATTCCCTCACCCTGTCTCATCATGTCCCCCATCATTCCCCCCTCATCATTCCCTCACCCTGTCTCATCATCCCCCCATCATTCCCCCTCATCATTTCCCCCTGTCTCATCATCCCCCCATCATGTTCCTCCTATGAGTGGTCTTCAACCTGCGGACCTCCAGATGTTGCAAAACTACAACTCCCAGCATGCCCGGACAGCCAACTGCTGTCCGGGCATCCTGGGAGTTGTAGTTTTGCAACATCTGGAGGTCTTCAGGTGAAGACCACTCTTCCCCTTTCCTTACCTTCGGCTGTCTTGTGGGCTGTGGTCAGTGAAGCAGATGAGTGTCGTCTTCTCCCGGCTCCTCGCGCGGCATCAGGGATGTCACTTTTCGGCAGCGACTACAGGAAATGAAAAGTGACGTCACTGATGCCGCGCAGAGAAGCCGGCAGAGGACATCACTCATCTGCTTCACTGACCGCAGCCCGTAAGACCCCCCACCTGACCTGTCGAAGAACAGCCAGGTAAGGAAAATAAACAAAACTATGAAAATCGGGAGAAAAGGGGGAATGATGAGGGAGGGGGAGGTAGGGAAAATTAAAAAATAAAACTGTCACTTGTTTTCTCCCGCACTATCCACAGGTACTGGTGGATAGTGCGGGAGACGCTGATTAAAAGGTAGGGCAGATCCGGACAAGGTAGGGCTCATTTTAATCAGCGTCTCCCGCACTATCCACCAGTACCTGTGGATAGTGCGGGAGAAAACAAGTGAGGGGGAGGAGACGCCGCTGGTCACTGATTTAAAGTGGCCGCGGCCGTGCTGCTAATACTTAACAAGCAGACGCTGCTGCGGCCGCTTTAAATCAGTGACCAGAAGATTTATCAGCGTATAACACACAGGCAGGCTTTTTGCCTTAAATTTAAGTTTTAAAAGTGTGTGTTATATGCCAATAAATACGGTAACATTTGCCAATTATGAATATCTATATTTTAATATAGTGCTTGTTAGAAAGAATAAATGAAGTTGCACTCACCCGAGTATTTCTTCAGAAAATCGTGGAACCTTTATTCCTTAGACATAGCAGTGAAACAAGTAAAATGATGTTCCATAGCGGAGAGCGAGAGCCGACAAGCTCTCAGACGCGGGGCATACCACTGAAAGGCATTGGGAGAGCGTAGTACAAGCAGTGCCTGATCTGTTTCTATATCTGCTATCTATATTTTAACAACTGACTAAACAACCCTTTCTTTTCCCAAAAAAAAAACTTAAGAAAAAATGTATCTATATATATAAAACTCAACGTGTGTGTGTATGTATGTATGTGTGTATGTGTGTATGTGTCACGATGCCGGCTGGCAGGTAGTGGATCCTCTGTGCCAGAGAGGGATTGGCATGGACCGTGCTAGTGGATCGGTTCTAAGTCACTACTGGTTTTCACCAGAGCCCGCCGCAAAGCGGGATGGTCTTGCTGCGGCGGTAGTGACCAGGTCGTATCCACTAGCAACGGCTCAACCTCTCTGGCTGCTGAAGATAGGCGCGGTACAAGGGAGTAGACAGAAGCAAGGTCGGACGTAGCAGAAGGTCGGGGCAGGCAGCAAGGATCGTAGTCAGGGGCAACGGCAGGAGGTCTGGAACACAGGCTAGGAACACACAAGGAAACGCTTTCACTGGCACGATGGCAACAAGATCCGGCAAGGAAGTGCAGGGGAAGTGAGGTGATATAGGGAAGTGCACAGGTGATAACACTAATTGGAACCACTGCGCCAATCAGCGGCGCAGTGGCCCTTTAAATCGCAAAGACCCGGCGCGCGCGCGCCCTAGGGAGCGGGGCCGCGCGCGCCGGGACAGGACTGACGGGGAGCGAGTCAGGTACGGGAGCCGGGGTGCGCATCGCGAGCGGGCGCTACCCGCATCGCGAATCGCATCCCGGCTGGAGGCGGTATCGCAGCGCCCCGGGTCAGAGGATCCGACCGGAGCGCTGCAGTGAGAAGAGTGTAGCGAGCGCTCCGGGGAGGAGCGGGGACCCGGAGCGCTCGGCGTAACAGTACCCCCCCCCCCTTGGGTCTCCCCCTCTTCTTAGAGCCTGAGAACCTGAGGAGCAGACTTTTGTCTAGGATATTGTCCTCAGGTTCCCAGGATCTCTCTTCTGGACCACAACCCTCCCAATCCACTAAAAAAAAGGTTTTCCCTCTGACCTTTTTGGATGCCAAAATCTCTTTGACGGAGAAGATGTCTGAGGAGCCGGAAACAGGAGTGGGAGGAACAGATTTGGGAGAAAAACGGTTAATGATAAGTGGTTTAAGGAGAGAAACGTGAAAGGCATTAGGAATACGAAGAGAAGGAGGAAGAAGAAGTTTGTAAGAGACAGGATTAATCTGGCACAAAATTTTGAAAGGACCAAGATAGCGTGGTCCCAACTTATAGCTAGGGACACGGAAGCGGACATATTTAGCGGAGAGCCATACCTTGTCTCCAGGGGAAAAAATGGGAGGAGCTCTTCTTTTCTTATCCGCGAATTTCTTCATGCGTGAAGAAGCCTTTAAGAGATAATTTTGGGTCTCTCTCCATATGATGGAAAGATCACGAGAAATTTCATCCACAGCGGGCAGACCAGAGGGCAAGGGGGTAGGGAGGGGGGGAAGAGGGTGACGGCCGTACACCACGAAAAATGGGGATTTGGAGGAAGATTCAGAGACTCTGAAGTTATACGAGAATTCGGCCCATGGTAGAAGATCTGCCCAGTCATCCTGGCGGGAGGAAACAAAATGTCGTAAATAATCACCCAAGACCTGGTTAATTCTTTCTACTTGTCCATTGGATTGAGGATGATATGCAGAAGAAAAATTTAATTTAATCTTGAGTTGTTTACAGAGAGCCCTCCAGAATTTAGACACGAATTGGACGCCTCTATCCGAGACGATCTGCGTAGGCAACCCGTGAAGACGAAAAATGTGTACAAAAAATTGTTTAGCCAACTGAGGCGCTGAAGGAAGACCAGGAAGAGGAATGAAATGTGCCATTTTGGAGAATCGATCAACGACCACCCAAATAACAGTGTTGCCACGGGATGGGGGTAAGTCAGTAATAAAATCCATACCAATCAGAGACCAAGGCTGTTCGGGGACAGGCAGAGGATGAAGAAAACCAGCGGGCTTCTGGCGAGGAGTCTTATCCCGGGCACAGATAGTGCAGGCTCGCACAAAGTCCACCACATCTGTCTCTAGAGTCGGCCACCAATAGAAGCGAGAGATGAGTTGCACAGATTTCTTGATGCCCGCATGACCTGCGAGATGGGAGGAGTGACCCCATTTTAGGATTCCGAGGCGTTGGCGTGGAGAAACAAAGGTCTTTCCTGGAGGAGTTTGCCTGATGGAGGCTGGAGAAGTGGAAATCAGGCAGTCAGGAGGAATGATGTGTTGAGGAGAGAGTTCAACTTCAGAAGCATCTGAGGAACGAGAGAGAGCATCGGCCCTAATGTTCTTATCGGCAGGCCGAAAGTGAATTTCAAAATTAAATCGGGCAAAGAACAGAGACCACCTGGCCTGGCGAGGATTCAGCCGTTGGGCAGACTGGAGGTAGGAGAGGTTTTTGTGATCGGTGTAAATAATAACTGGAAATCTTGATCCCTCCAGCAGATGCCTCCATTCCTCAAGTGCTAATTTAATGGCTAGAAGCTCTCGATCCCCGATGGAGTAGTTCCTCTCCGCCGGAGAGAAGGTCCTAGAAAAAAAACCACAAGTAACAGCATGCCCGGAAGAATTTTTTTGTAGAAGGACAGCTCCAGCTCCCACTGAGGAGGCATCAACCTCCAATAGGAAGGGTTTAGATGGGTCAGGTCTGGAGAGCACGGGAGCCGAAGAAAAGGCAGACTTGAGCCGTTTAAAGGCGTCTTCCGCTTGAGGAGGCCAAGACTTGGGATCGGCATTTTTTTTGGTTAAAGCCACGATAGGAGCCACAATGGTAGAAAAATGTGGAATAAATTGCCTGTAATAATTGGCGAACCCCAAAAAACGTTGGATGGCACGGAGTCCGGAGGGGCGTGGCCAATCTAAGACGGCAGAGAGTTTGTCTGGATCCATTTGTAGTCCCTGGCCAGAGACCAAGTATCCTAGGAAAGGAAGAGATTGGCATTCAAACAGACATTTCTCTATTTTGGCATAGAGTTGATTATCACGAAGTCTCTGAAGAACCATACGGACATGCTGGCGGTGTTCTTCTAGATTGGCAGAAAAAATCAGGATATCGTCTAGATATACAACAACACAGGAGTATAGGAGATCACGAAAAATTTCATTAACAAAGTCTTGGAAGACGGCAGGGGCGTTGCACAGGCCAAAGGGCATGACCAGATACTCAAAGTGTCCATCTCTGGTGTTAAATGCCGTTTTCCATTCATCCCCCTCTCTGATGCGGATGAGATTATAAGCACCTCTTAAGTCCAGTTTGGTAAAGATATGGGCACCTTGGAGGCGATCAAAGAGTTCAGAGATGAGGGGTAGGGGGTAGCGGTTCTTAACCGTGATTTTATTAAGACCGCGGTAGTCAATGCAAGGACGTAGGGAGCCATCTTTTTTGGACACAAAGAAAAATCCGGCTCCGGCAGGAGAGGAGGATTTACGGATAAAGCCCTTTTTTAAATTTTCCTGGACGTATTCAGACATGGCAAGAGTCTCTGGGACGGACAGAGGATAGATTCTGCCCCGGGGTGGAGTAGTGCCCGGGAGGAGGTCGATAGGACAATCATAAGGCCTGTGAGGAGGTAGAGTCTCAGCTTGTTTTTTGCAAAAAACATCCGCAAAGTCCATATAGGCCTTGGGGAGACCGGTTACAGGAGGAACCACAGAGTCACGGCAAGGGTTACTGGGAACCGGTTTTAGGCAGTCCGTGGAACAAGAGGGCCCCCAACTCTTGATCTCCCCAGAGGACCAATCCAGGGTTGGGGAATGAAGTTGAAGCCAGGGAAGTCCAAGGAGAATTTCAGAAGTGCAATTGGGGAGGACCAAAAGTTCAATCCTCTCGTGATGAGATCCGATGCACATTAGGAGGGGCTCCGTGCGGAAACGTATGGTACAGTCCAATCTTTCATTATTTACACAATTGATGTAGAGGGGTCTGGCGAGACTGGTCACCGGGATGTTGAACCTGTTGACGAGAGAGGCCAAAATAAAATTTCCTGCAGATCCGGAGTCCAAGAAGGCCACAGTAGAGAAGGAGAAGGCAGAGGCAGATATCCGCACAGGCACAGTAAGACGTGGAGAAGCAGAGTAGACATCAAGGACTGTCTCACTTTTGTGCGGAGTCAGCGTACGTCTTTCCAGGCGGGGAGGACGGATAGGACAATCCTTCAGGAAGTGTTCGGTACTAGCACAGTACAGGCAGAGATTCTCCATGCGGCGTCGTGTCCTCTCTTGAGGTGTCAGGCGAGACCGGTCGACCTGCATAGCCTCCACGGCGGGAGGCACAGGAACGGATTGCAGGGGACCAGAGGAGAGAGGAGCCGGGGAGAAGAAACGCCTCGTGCGAACAGAGTCCATATCCTGGCGGAGCTCCTGACGCCTTTCGGAAAAACGCATGTCAATGCGAGTGGCTAGGTGAATGAGTTCATGTAGATTAGCAGGGATTTCTCGTGCGGCCAGAACATCTTTAATGTTGCTGGATAGGCCTTTTTAAAGGTCGCGCAGAGGGCCTCATTATTCCAGGATAATTCTGAAGCAAGAGTACGGAATTGTACGGCATACTCGCCAACGGAAGAATTACCCTGGACCAGGTTCAACAGGGCAGTCTCAGCAGAAGAGGCTCGGGCAGGTTCCTCAAAGACACTTCGAATTTCCGAGAAGAAGGAGTGTACAGAGGCAGTGACGGGGTCATTGCGGTCCCAGAGCGGTGTGGCCCAAGACAAGGCTTTTCCAGACAGAAGGCTGACTACGAAAGCTACCTTAGACCTTTCAGTGGGAAACTGGTCCGACATCATCTCCAAGTGCAATGAACATTGGGAAAGGAAGCCACGGCAAAATTTAGAGTCCCCATCAAATTTATCCGGCAAGGATAGTCGTAGTCCAGAAGCGGCCACTCGCTGCGGAGGAGGTGCAGGAGCTGGCGGAGGAGATGATTGCTGAAGCTGTGGTAGTAACTGCTGTAGCATAACGGTCAGTTGAGACAGCTGTTGGCCTTGTTGCGCTATCTGTTGTGACTGCTGGGCGACCACCGTGGTAAGGTCAGCGACAACTGGCAGAGGAACTTCAGCGGGATCCATGGCCGGATCTACTGTCACGATGCCGGCTGGCAGGTAGTGGATCCTCTGTGCCAGAGAGGGATTGGCGTGGACCGTGCTAGTGGATCGGTTCTAAGTCACTACTGGTTTTCACCAGAGCCCGCCGCAAAGCGGGATGGTCTTGCTGCGGCGGTAGTGACCAGGTCGTATCCACTAGCAACGGCTCAACCTCTCTGGCTGCTGAAGATAGGCGCGGTACAAGGGAGTAGACAGAAGCAAGGTCGGACGTAGCAGAAGGTCGGGGCAGGCAGCAAGGATCGTAGTCAGGGGCAACGGCAGGAGGTCTGGAACACAGGCTAGGAACACACAAGGAAACGCTTTCACTGGCACGATGGCAACAAGATCCGGCAAGGAAGTGCAGGGGAAGTGAGGTGATATAGGGAAGTGCACAGGTGATAACACTAATTGGAACCACTGCGCCAATCAGCGGCGCAGTGGCCCTTTAAATCGCAAAGACCCGTCGCGCGCGCGCCCTAGGGAGCGGGGCCGCGCGCGCCGGGACAGGACTGACGGGGAGCGAGTCAGGTACGGGAGCCGGGGTGCGCATCGCGAGCGGGCGCTACCCGCATCGCGAATCGCATCCCGGCTGGAGGCGGTATCGCAGCGCCCCGGGTCAGAGGATCCGACCGGAGCGCTGCAGTGAGAAGAGTGTAGCGAGCGCTCCGGGGAGGAGCGGGGACCCGGAGCGCTCGGCGTAACAGTATGTTCCAGCATCACGTCCAAACGGCTAAAGATATTAACATGAAACTTGGTACACATGTTACTTATATGTCAAAAACAAACATAGGATAGGTGATTTAACCCTTACTCACCCCCATTTGCCAGGGGCAGGGTTTATGTTTAAAGTTCCATACAAGTCAATGGGAAATACATGTTAGTGCATAACTTCCAAATGGCTGGAGATATTTCGATAATACTTGGTCACACGTTACTTATATGTCCACTTAAAATGTAGGATAGTTAATTTAACCCTTAACTACTCCCATTTGTGAGCATCGGGGTTTTTTGTTTAAAGTCCCATGCAAATCAATGGGAAATGTATGTTCCCACATAACTTCCGTACGGCTGGAGATATTTCAATAACTGGTACACATATTACAGGTTGGGATAGGAGGTCGGGATAGGAGGTCGGGATAGGAGGACCGGGATAGGAGGACCGGGATAGGAGGACGGGATAGGAGGTCGGGATAGGAGGTCGAGATAGGAGGACGGGATATGAGGACGCAATAGGAGGGCGTGATAGGAGGACGGGATAGGAGATCGGGATAGATGAACTGGATAGGAGGACGGAATAGGAGGTCGGGATAGGAGGCCGGGATAGGAGGTCAGGATAGGAGGTCGAGATAGGAGGTCGGGATAGGAGGACGGGATAGGAGGACGGGATAGGAGGACAGGATAGGAGGTCATGATAGGAGGTCGGGATAGGAGGTCGAGATAGGAGGACTGGATAGGAGGTCGGGATATGAGGACGGGATATGAGGACGAAATTTGAGGACGAGATATGAGGTTGAGATACGATGACGGGATAGGAGGTCGGGATATTGGGTTGGGATATGACAACAATATATGAGGACGGGATATGAAGTCAAAAGCTTCCTCCTTTGTTTATTTTCCTCCCCTACAAGGATTAGGAAGGAAAAACCCGGCAACGCCGGTTATTCAGCTAGTAAATAAATAAACTACAACCATTTCTGTAATTTCTACACTAGCAGAGTTGGTGCAAAAGTCTTTATGTAAAATGGACTCTAAACATGAAATTTACATAACCACGCCCACTTTTGCAAAACTGGTGTGACTAGTGTAAACCTTGGATCATTCTGATGTAAAACACTTTGAGTTTCTGATGGAAACTTTTCACACCAAAATGGTGCAAAACCCAAAATTTTTGATGTGAAGAGTTTGGAATATGACTCTCATGGTGTTCACATATGTATTTGGCATTTACATTTATCAGGTGGAAGAAAATTAGTCTTCTGCATGAGTACAATTGTCCTATATGTGGATATATGGGGGTGATTTAGGGGATAAGATCTGATTGCGGGGGGCCCGCCGCTGGGACCCCCTGAGATCTCCCTGCAGCACCTGCATTATGTGCGGAGCTCGGAAACCAGAAGTTTACCGGACTGGAGATGTAAAGCCATGCCCCCCTTGTGATATCCCGTCACGTCCCCTCTCTTCATGTCTATGGTAGGGGGCGTGGCGTCACGAGGGGGCCGTGGTGTTATGTCACGTCTCCAGTTACGAAAACTTCTAATTTCTGGGCCTGGAGATGCAGCTCCGCACATAAAGTGGGTGCTGCAGGGAGATTGTGGGGGGTCCCAGCAGCGGGCCCCCCACGATCAGACATCTTATCCCCTATCCTTTGGATAGGAGATAAAATGTCTAAAGCCGGAATACCCCTTTATGCTTCATTATCATTTCTTGATAATTGCAGTGTGTTTTGCACTTGCTATGATATAAACCTTTTCCTAAATAACAACAACCAAGTGTTAATAATACGATAGCATGAAAAGAAGACAAAGGAACATAAGACATTTAGTCTTTGTATACTTTGGCTTCGGTAGATGCTTATTCCATGGCGGCAACATGCTATTTTTCTATCTGCCTGTTTTATATTTCTATCTGTTTGTTTTATATTTCTTTGATCTTATTGGGCAGCTCACTTTTTTATTTGAGTAAAGGGAGTTTCCTTCTTATTGAACTCCATCAAACATTGATACAAATCTGTTTGATTTATTGTGTTTTACTTTCTTCTACTACATATTTCATATAGCTGCCTTTTTGTCTTCATTTGGATCCAACCACTGTCACAAACAAACTATTTGGTTCTTCATTTTAGTACAGATGACTGTACCCGTGGGATTGCTACAGTGCCTGGAGACAGTATATTTACATGGGAAAAACACCATGTCTTTCTGTATGCTGAAAGCCTGGTGCCCCTTGGCATTAACCTGAGTCATGCATATGTTAAAAGGATCTTCTGAATCTTCATTTTTTAATACATCGAAAAAAGAGCACTGATCCCAGATACTGTATCGAAAAATGCAATACTGAAGACACGCAGAAATACAAACGTATAAAAAATTAGCGATTGGTCCCTGGACGACTTCAGAGATGTCTGGATGCGCTGTGACCGTTTTAAATCATCAGACACATAAAACCCCTTCCGCATTATCAGGTACATGTACGTGATAAAAATTGCCAAACTACAGAAAGTGCTTTACAATAACAGAAATAAACCATCTACAGCTGCAAGGAATGGAGACAAGCCTGTTCCAAGCAGTTTAACCCCTTCATGATGCGGTCAATAGAGAGTGCCCTCTGTCATCATCTGTGTGTTTTAGGTTGTCACAGCAGCCAGGGCGCCTGCCATAGCTGCAGTACCTATTAGGCTATGCCAGAGGCAGACAGGCAAAGTTAATGCTTTGGTATAAACATGCATGAATCGTATGTCTTAGGGGGGATTAAACTGGAAGAGTCACTGGTAGAGAAGGATATGGGTGTACTTGTAGATCACAGAATACAGAATCGCATACAATGTCAGGCTGCTGCTTCCAAAGCCGGCAGGATATTGTCATGTATAAAATGGGGCATGGACTCAAGGGACAGGGACATAATTCTCCCCCTTTATAAAGCATTGGTACGGCCTCACCTGAAATACGCTGTTCAGTTTTGGTCGCCTGTTCATAAAAGGGACACTGCGGAGATGGAAAGGGTGCAGAGACGTGCGACTAAACTAATATGGGGCATGGAACATCTTAGCTATGAGGAGCGATTAAAGGAGTTACAATTGCTTAGTCTTGAGAAGAGACGTTTAAGGGGGATATGATAAACGTATATAAGTATATTAATGGCCCATACAAAAAATATGGAGAAAAACTGTTCCAGGTTAACCCCCCCCCCCCCCCCAAAGGACGAGGGGGCACTCTCTCCGTCTGGAGAAGAAAAGGTTTAGTCTAAAGGGGCGACACGCCTTCTTTACCGCGAGGACTGTGAATTTATGGAACGGTCTACCTCAGGAACTGGTCACAGCAGGAACAATTAACAGCTTTAAAACAGGGTTAGATACATTCCTGGAACAAAATAACATTAATGCTTATGCAGAATTATAAAACTACATCCCTTCCACTTATCCCCTTACACCCTTCACTTCAATTCCCTGGTTGGACTTGATGGACGTATGTCTTTTTTCAACCATACTAACTATGTAACTATGTATACGAAGTATTAGTAAACAAAAATATATAAATAATAAAAAATAAAAGCACAGAAAAATAAATAAAACTGTTTTGTTTATTTTCATAAAAAGTGGTTTTATTTCACTCACTGGTTTTATTTAAATAAAAAAAAAAAAAAATGCTGTTTTATGTAACCTAAACTAGCACCAATGATAACTAACAATTCATCCTGCAAAAAAGCCACCAAACAAGTACATAAAAAAAAAAAAAGGCATTGCGCTTGGAAAGCTGCAGCACAAAATATTATTTAAAATTTTTTTTAAATATAGCAAGCAAACCTATACACAGTATGTATTTCTGCATTGTATTGCTGCATTTTTTTTATTGCAAAAAATGCTGAAAATGCTTTTTTTTACCACTACATAAAACTATTTATGGGAGGGCTTTTCCAATTTTAATGCAACTGTTAAAGGGGTACTTAGCTGATAGACATCTTTTCCCCTATGCAAAATATAGGGGATAAGATGCCTGATCATGGAGGTCCTGCCACTGGGGCCCCTGTGATCTCCCGAAGCACCCGGCGTTCTAAACAAATGTCGGATTCCGGTGGCAGTGGTCATGATGCCACTGCCACGCCCCTCGTAACATCACGTCACACCCCCTTTCATGTCTATGGGAGGGGGCGTGACGGCGAAAACTGCCCCTCCCGTTGTTCAGAGCATTGTGGCACGTGAGTACCCCTTTAAGGTGTAAAAGGGATTGACATTTCTAAACATTTTTAGGTGGTATGGCACTTAGAAGTCATTTATTATTGTCATTTTGTGACTTTGTCTTGGTCCTTGTTATGTGTTATGTGTTGTGTTCTGTGGTGTTCCGGTACCGGATTGCATCCGTTACCTTGTGGTGAGGTCCCCAAAGTCAGAGTCCCTAGCTACCGGTGGGGTCCTCATCAATAGTTAGCCCCTTGTCACCCCTGTAATAGTTAAAATTATTCAAATTCAATGTGTAAATATGTAAATAAAGTGTACTTACCTTGTTGTAGTGTCGCAGGACCTGCGGGTCACGTGATGCGTTGCAAAACTCTATGGTTCATGGACCTTTGGAGGAAATCAGGTGATCGCCCACCATGCATTGTTACGGTGAGTGACAGCTGACATAGACCAATCCTAAACGGCCCTGCCCATATGAGGGAGCGGTGACCATTAATCTCTCTTTTCCTCGTGGACTGCTGATAGAGGAGGATCTGCCAGCTGTCGTCAGCAATGACTAGGCCCAAGCCTTGCGGCAACAGCCATCTTACAAAACTGTGAGTTACCTCAATCCCTGTTAAGTCTGCAAGATCACCAGACCTAAACAGACCCCAAAATCCGGACAGATCTCTGCATCAATCCTGATTGTATTAGTCCTTTGGATGAACTAATGGTTCGCGGCATCTGTCAATCACTGCCGTACTACATAGAGACTGTATTGCTAAGACTGTTGCTGTTAATTGGATGTACCGTAAGTACCTCAGTAAAGTTTATGCAAGTTCAAGTTCATCCCTAATGTGGACCTTCATTCATTTAAGCACGCACCTATCGTTTCTGGGAAGGGTGGCGATAGGCCGAAGATTCACCTCAGCGTATTAACCCTCACCCTGGCGTTACGAGTGACAGGGGTTAAATTAACCCCTCATATACTGAAGCAACACCCCAACTACACTACACCCCAAGGCTGCTACCACACGTCCATGACACGGCATCCTGTGAAGCAGCATGTGACCATTACAGCATCACTTAGCCTCCTCCATTGGTCTGATTTCATGCAGTGGAGGAGGCTGGGTAATGTTATAGTGACATGCTCCTCCATAGGACGGAATCTCCATCTGCCAGGACAGAGAGAAAATGGGATTAGGGGAGCAGCTTCTTATTACACATAACAGGGACTGAGGCAAAGGCGAGTAACAATGTAAAAAATGTTTAAAAGGAACCTGTCACCAACAAATTGCGGCACATAACAGGTTAATATCTAGTGTCCTACCATGCCTGGATGTTTGTTGGTATATCTAAAAATGTGGAAGAACAACTTTTATAAATGTCACATGCAATATGTAAATGAGGCTCAAGTAGGCAGTTGAGCTTGCGGCATGCGGACGTACACAATACCCTGGGCTGTAATCACACATATTTAGGCTTAGATGACACCTATCTAGGTATGATTCAGGAGCTCAGTCAGGATATGATGTCAGTGCTCACAACTGGGCTGTCAATCATGTCTGGAGAGGTGTGAATAGAGCCTGAATAGGTGTGATTACAGCCCGTCACTATTTCGGCAAGCCACATGCCCTGTGAGCCTTATATATATACTGCATGTGACATTGATAAAAGTTATTTTCTACACATTTATAGATATAGGCATGGTAGGACACGTGATATTAACCTCTATTATGTCACTCATTATATAGGGGAAAACTTAGTTACAGGTTCGCTTTAAAAGTGGCCAACCCCTTTAAAGCTAAAGTAAAAGTTGTGTCAAAGTTCACATGAAAAATATACTCTTAAAGGGGTACTCCACCCTTAGACATCTTATCCCCATCCAAAGGATAGGGGATAAGATGTCTGATCACGGGGGTCCCACCACTGGGCTGGGAACCCCTGCGATCTTTCCTGCAGCACTCCTGTCATCTGGTACATGGAGCGGCAAGCTTCGCTCCATGCCTGATGACTGGCGATGCAGGGGCCGAAGGATTGTGATGTCACGGCCCCGCCCCCTCAATGCAACTCTATGGGAGGGGGTGTGGTGACCATCACGCCCATTCTCATGGACTTGTATTGAAGGGGTGGGGTGTGACATCACAAGGGGGTGTGGTCATGACATCACGATACTCCGGCCCCTGCATCGCCCGTCATCAGGCACGTAGCAAAGTTCGTTCAGTGCAGCAGAGACACAGGGTCCTGCAGGAGAGATTGTGGGGGTTCCCAGTGGTTCCCGTGATCTTATGCCCTTTCCTTTGAATTGGGGATAAGATGTCTAGGGGCGGAGTACTCTGGTGGAATTTTTTTTTTAAATCAACTGGTGCCAGAAAGTTTAACAGATTTGCAAATTACTTCTATTTAAAAATCATAATCCTTCCAGTACTTATCAGCTGCTGTATACTACAGAGAAAGTTGAGTAGTTCTATTTTGTCTGACCACAGTACTCTCTGCTGAAACCTCTGTCTATGTCAGGAACTGTCTAGATCAGGAGAGGTTTGCTATGGGGATTTGCTCCACCCTTGGACAGTTCCTGACATGGACAGAGGTAAAGACAAAGAGCACTGTGGTCCGACAGAAAAGAGATTCAAAAAGAAAAGAACTTCCTCTGTATATATTGTTTTGATCGGACTTTTTGATCACTTTTTATTCCTTTTTTTATTGTATGAAAGTGACCAAAAATACGCTATTTTGGACTTTGGAAATTTTTTGCTCGTACGCCATTGACCATGTGGTAGAATTTACGATATATTTTTATAGTTCGGACATTTACACACGTGGTGATACCATATATGTTTATTTTTTATTATGGTTATATATATTTTTTGTTATGGAATTTAGGAAAAGGGGGGTGATTTAAACCTTTAATAAGGAAGGGGTTAATGTGTGGGGACTTTTAGGAGGAATGATTTGATTCCTCATACAGATCAATGGGATTACATACAATCCCATTGATCTGTGTGCTCTGTGCCCGATTGATAAAGTATTGTAATACTAATATTATGTAATATTTTTTTTCCCACCAGACTTTAAGCTTTCAAAATGTCATGCTTTTGGTGTAAACATCTTATTTTGGGGGTAAAATCTTTTGAAATTGTAGTGTAAAAGATTAAAGGGTTAATCCAGGAATTAAAAAACCTGCCATTTTTTCTTTCAAAGACCTCTCCCTGTTTGTCTCCATTATGGGAGTGGTTCTGCAGCTCAGTTCCATTGAAGTGAATGGAGCCAAGTTGCAATACCACACCCAAAGTGGAGACATGGAGGGCGCTGTCTTTGAAAGAATACCCCTTTAAGGCCAAACTTGTGGAATGAAAGTCATGGATTTCTTTTGAATCTGTCTTCCAGTCACTGAGGCCTCACCTGTGTTTCAGTAGGCCCCACCCACTTGTCAAGCAAGGTAATGTGGTGTAATTCATGCAAGCCAGTTTATTTTTTTTCAAAGTAGAGTTTTATTAAGTTTGAAATACAGAAATACAAGTAACATGCATATGAAGCATATTCATCATAACAAGCATCAACTGGAAAACAATGGTCAACCAGGTAATATAGCATTTCCCGACACAGTAACAGTCCGTTCAGGCAGACATCAGAAGACAAAAGTCCAATCATTATTGTAATACATCCCATAGCAATAGTAAGCGGGCAAAATGTGGACTAATAATGTCACCTCAGTCGAGGTCTTTAATAGCAATAACAAACACCAATTCCCGTCTGCTGGTGACTCAGTTTCAAAACGTGTATAAGGAAGGCTTGAAATGACTGCATGATATAGGAAGTGCAGGGGACAGAGAAAAGGAAATATCAAGTGATGAAGAGTGCAGAGAATAGCAAAGAAAGGGGGGGACTGAGATAAACAAGAAGAGGGAGGGGGGAAAAATCTGTATGCGGTCAGTTAGTCATTGACGTACCCTGTGGTGGAAGGACAGGCACAGACCTCCGGACCCCGGCAACAGGAGGAGATCGAAGGAGGTGTGGTCGACTTCCATAGTCTGGGTATTATCGTTCTAGCTGCTAAAAGAAGGTGATGTAATAGACTAGCTGAGTGGCGGGGTATCTGCGGTGGGAGTATGGAGAAGAGGACCATGTCTGGTGTCTTACTAAGAGAGCAAGAGACAAGGCGGGACATAATAGTTAGGGCCGCAGTCCAAAAGGCGTCAAGAGCTGGGCAGGTTAGCCAAATATGTGACATCGTACCCCTCTCCCCACCGCACCTCCAACAAACATCCAAGACTGATGGATAGATACGGGATAGCAACGCAGGAACGTGGTACCACCTAGTAAGTATCTTACAGTTTGTTTCCTGCGCCTTGCAGGAGATCGACTTACGATGGCACATACCCAGGGCTCTGGACCACTCCTCATCTGAGAAGGCCATGTTGAGTTCCCTTTCCCATGAGGCCCGGAAAGGGAGGGGTTCTTCCGCGATCTCGTCCAAAAGAAGTGCATGAATCAAACCCACTTTCTTATGAATCGGAGATGAGGAAAGGCACAGTTTCTCAAAGTGCGTAGGGGGGCGGTGTAAATTTAACCTGTGTTTATGTGTGGTATAAAAGTGACGGAGTTGCGTGTATTGGAAGGATTGCAATGGTGAGGGAGC